>NW_022987217.1:1407064-1432296 GCF_010094035.1 Trematosphaeria pertusa | reverse complement strand
ACGACAATGGCAAAGAGGACGACAATGGCAAAGAGGACGACAATGGCAAAGAGGACGACAATGGCAAAGAGGACGACAATGGCAAAGAGGACGACGATGGCGAGGTGGATGTCAATGGCGAGGTGGATGTCAATGGCGGTGGTGGTCCGCATTGATGGTTCAGATGAATAGGTGGACAAATCAGTGGACAAGGATGAATTGGGCGCAAGGACGAATCGGCGGAACAGCACATGTGAGCTTGCAGCAATCGCTGCCGTACATAGTAGTAGCCTCCGCCGCCCAGCTTTTGGCTCGCAAGTATGAGAGAACTTCACCCTCTTCTTTCTTGCCCGCGCGCTAGAATCATGGCAGATAATTACGGAAATTGATGAGTGTCTGAGTTGATCGAAGAGTTGATTGAAGTTTGGATGAGACCTGATCTAGATTAACCTGCGACAGGTACATGCTGTGTCTGGTATGGAAGTGGTGTTCGGCATTCTGCCAAGGCGGTGAGGAACAAAGTAAGTCCGGCCGTGACTCTGTTTCCCCACCACCTCCGCTCTTCGACTTCATTTCTAGATACCCCCGCACGCCTGCACGCCCGTACGCTCACTGAATGGCCCGGAAAACGCCTGCCCTGATCCCGTACTCCTCGTCACACAGCTCTTTGGACGACTCATCGACTTTCTGTCTCGTGCTGACAACGCGGACGCCGCCAAAGAGCTCTTCTGGAATGCGGTTAGCAGCTTGAGCTCACCAGACGCGGAGCGCGAGCGCTTCTGGATAGCCGTCGGGGACTGCGGCGTTCATCACAGCTACAATGCTTCTCTCGACACCTTGGCCCGCCGGCACGGCACCGAGCGCGACCAGCTGGACATCAGCAGAAGCCGCCGCATCTACCGCAGAAAGAGTTACCATGTTTATCCTCCGTCCTCCGCCGTCCACGAACCACTCACTCGCCTGGGCGGCGGTGAACCCACCTCGACTTTCCATTACCGCTAGACTGGCTACCAACTTCCAAACACGCTCGCTGAAGCCTCCTGCCACGGCGAATGACTTCCGAAATGCCACAACACGCTGCGCCGATCCCGCGCGCCGCAACCAGCTGTCTCGATCAGCTACCGCGATACCGGCGGACATGGAGCTAGCCAACAATAAAGCGAATTGGCCGACTGAGGGGCAGCAGGGCATGGATACTGTGTCGTCGAAGTGACGAGCCCGTTGAGCCGCCGTCAGAGGGACGAGGAGTGATCTCCCATCCAGCTTGCAAGGTGAGTGCTTGGCCAGTGTGTTTGACGCTGATAGGAGCTAATCGCAGAAGCAGAAGACGGTCGGTTCCGAGATTGATGAATACCACCCCCAACAAATGAGGCCAATCCGCAAGCTCGTCTCTGAGGCTGCCGTGTGGTTTGCCGCTCCGATGTAGGCCTAACGCTCGCCCGGGGTGTATCATCGCGACATCCATCTTTCTATTCTAGTACGCTACACGGAGCGACTTCACGGCGGCGGCGGTTTCGGGCATATGGGGCTATGTTGTCAAGACCCGGTTTGAGCGCGAGGATCGAGAAGAATAGCTAAAGCACGAGGGACAAGTGCTCGCGGGGCCGCGGGGCGCGGTGGCGGATAAAGGAAGAGTCGTTATGGCATTGGTCAACCTTTGATGGCTCGCTATAAGAGACCTTTCTCTCATGTAAGTGTACTGATCCTACGCTCTCCAACGGCGCCGATATGCATAGACTCGGCTCTCTGACTCGCCCGCAGGTTGGCACGCGACTTCATCAGATCCGAATCGCCCGGGCATTACAAGCGAGACTCCTGCGTCCCCGATAACTTTCTCGTTCGCCGCCGCAACATACCTACCAACCGATTTGTTACCAGCACACGCCTCCAAGGCACAACTCTTAAGACCATCGTTACTACTTCGGTGGCTATCGGAGTCACGGGAGAGGGGACTGTGGCCCTAATACACAACGAAAGTGTCTCAGCGTTTGCGGTCCGCTTTCGTCCGACGTAGGCTTTGGCTTCTGCTTGCGGTTCGCTCTTGGCATGAGCCCCTCGATCCGGCCCGTAGAGCGCGTACTCCTTGCCTGAGAAGGCGTACCTAGGGGAAGAAGGCCTGCACACGATATGGAACACCACGCCTCTCTTTTCGCGCGCTTTTCTCATCTCGCAGAAATAACGTATAGCCTACGACCCTCGACCACAGTCAACGCCACTATTTTACAGCTTTTCCCCCTCCGTCTGGTCATTTCCGGTCTGCGCCCCGACCTGAAGGATGATGCACGTTTGGTCCTGTCTTTAGGTGCGCATCTGGTAGCCCGCAGATGCGCAAAATGGGCTCAATTGGGCGTATTAGCTTCTTCACGCTAAAAAGATGAGGCCGGGTCTGGTGGAACGTACCTGCCGTACGGTTTCTTGGAGAATTCTCTCTCATCCTACTACTTCCTCTGGTCGACTTAGGGCTGGCGCACCCCTGGTTCTCCAATCACACACCCATGTCACCGCGGACGTCCTCCTCTGGCTAAGTGGATGCCGCTCCTTCCGTTAGCGAACCTTAGAACCGTGGTCCCCACATGCGACGGCGTTCTAACCTCTTTGCGCCAATTTGCGATCCCTTTCGTCTGCGCAGTACGTCGCCTGCTCCGCCTAACCAAAGCTCGGCGAAGAGTCAGCATTGCTTGTTCCTTCTGCGCGACCATGGATTCCTCTTCGCCAGTAGAGCACCTCGGGCGCGGGCTTAATGGCGGGGACGGTAGTTATCTCGCTGGAATCCAGTTGAAACCCACATCCTCATCCCTACCAGAATCGCCAGCATGGTCTTCAGAACACGTTATCATTCATCATTACGCTACGTCTGAACTCAACCACTGCCTCGATACCGAAACGAGATCGTATATTCTGAGACATGAACGCTGTTATAATCTCGAAAACCAGGTCACCAGCAACATCAGAATATCTCCCCAAATATGGCGATATCTCTGATCTTCCTGCTCCGTCTGGCCTGCTTTCCACTGTGTCCTTTCTAATGGACCGCTAGATCCCCCCAGGATCAGGAACGCTCCAACCGCTTTCCGTCGGACTTCGGTGCCTGGAACAGCCGTCTATTACTTCCGGCGCACTACCTCGGGATCTTCCGATACCGATAAGCTCGGACGTCAGCTTTCCAGTTCCTATACGAAATCTCGTGGTCCCTAGCCTGCTTTTGTCTTGGATATCGGCCGCTTTGGGTTATGGATTCGTCGACGCCCTTTGGCAGGCCTTTTCATCTCTCACGCCGACGACCGTCGGTCTGCATTGGTGGTCCGTACATTCCCGCGTTGTTAGCATTTTGTTGCTAAGACCTGGCCGCCAAACCGCATATTCGCGGCAATCCTACATTATGCATCAACGCAATTTGGCGAGTAATCGTCCAGCTTTCTTGATGGTATACACGTACTCGTCGGAGTGGCCACATACTCAGACAGGCTATATAACGCCTTCCGCCCACTTTCCTGCTCTGCTTTTACGTACGACCGCCGTCAATACTCTGCGTACATGTCTATCGTTCCTGGTTTCCCCAGTCTCGATACACCCTGTTCAACTTCCCAGGCAACAGCTCCGTACCCAATACCGACCTAGCGACAACAGGGGAGGGAGCAACCTCTTTTGATCGATATCAAAGTTAAGGTCACTGGCGTGGATACGAACGTGATTATGCCTAGAATTGAAATGGCGGATAATCGTATACTATCTTTCGACACTTCTTCATGGCGCTCGCTGACAAGAAATAGTCCTCAACGACGACGTTGAGACCCTTTATGCCTATAAGATGTTGGGTGTACGAGATTTTCTTTAAAGATGTTGCCCTCCAGGACCAGAAACGCGTGCGCCGGAGATTGAGAAGCGGTGGCCCGCATGGCCGATCTAAACCTCTCTTCCCGTACCAACTCAGATGGTGGTCTCTACGAATCTAGATCCCCAGGCCATCGGCTTCTCCCTTGTTGCGACTCCGGGGCCATGCCATTGATATCATTAAGCAATTCCGCTGGAGACTGTCAAGCCATGCCCATTCCACGCCCGGTCCACGCTCTCTTGATCACATCCCTAGACCATCATCGCCTGCCCTGTTGCGACTGCGAATGCCCTAGACTGTCAACGGTGTCATTAGGCAATTCTATGAGAGTCTCTCAAGCGGTGCGCGGTACAAACTTGCGGCATGACTGCGAACTTAATGCAAATGCCTGTCACGTCGTACCATGCCCCAGGGACCGTCAGGTGTTGTTTACCAATTCTACGCGAGTTATCAAGCTGTACCATGTCCTTAGGTGAAGCCTCGGTGCCATTTGGCAAGTCTGCGAGAGCCTATCTAGTAACGACATGTCCTAAGCCGCGTCATTGAGCAGTTCCATCAGAGTCTGTCATGTCGTACTCGTTCCGGAACCAACCCACTCCGCCTTGGGCGCAAAAGAAGCTGGTGCATCTTCACCTTCGTCCTGACCGCGCAGGTGCCGGCCGTTGCCGTTATTGTCAAGGGAGAGTTTAACGCCTGACCTTGCACACGTCTTTTCCCGAAACGCGTCTCAGGAACACGAAGATGCCTGGTGTTCCATAGTGTGCCCCACTCCTCGAGGGGTCATAGAGGACCTCCTGGAGTATCTATCTCATCTGCAATCTCATCACACTGCTGATCATCGAGTTTCTAAGATATCATACACGCTTTTCTTGACGTGGCTGCTCGTGCTGACCAATTTGAGTTCAGGAGTGGTCGTCTTTGAATCTCGAAACGCTAGAACGAAACAACAGCTACCGTCTTCTCTGGGTTTAACATTGTCCATGCCTGCCCGAGCGGTAATCAAATACCGCCTGGTTGGTGTTCATCGCACATGCGTTTGGCGCGTCTATATGGACCCATTCTCAGAGTTCATACCGCGCGCGTAACTGGGCGCCCATTCTTGCGTTGTTTGGTGCTCCGCCGACGAAGATTCGACGATAGCTTCCGGTCCACCGGTACACAGCCACTTTATTGAGCCAGTGCGCTTTTCATTCCTGGAATCTGGCGAGCTTGGCGTCTTCCTCGCATTGTTGTTCCCATGGCTCTGGTGTAGTTGCCGTGATTTCGTAAGATCTGGGATTCAGCTATCTGAAACAACGAGAACGGTCATTTGCGACTGCGCATGCCAGGTTCTCCTTCCTTGAAGTATCCAATCGGTAACGTCGCCGGATTACTATAGCACAGAAACGCGGAGGGCGCTTCCCGTCGAAAGAGGCGCCCTACGGAATAACCGACCAACGGCAAGCAGGAGCGAAAGCGGAGATACTTTGACGGCGACCAAATCAACGAATGCTACATTCTAATCTAGGCATGACTAATTTCAGCACGCACACTCTGGGTTAACACGCATTCCCCTTCTCATATACCCAACGGACTCCCGCAGCCAGACCCATCTAGGCCCGCTTAGCTCCCCGACACTATTCTTTCCGCGTTGATGCTCTTCGCACTGTCGCTAACAACGCTTCTTCCCAACCAGCTAACCGCGAGGTTCCCCGCAGCTATAATGCCGCACTCGGGTATCACGTTCTCTTTCGGAGCATGTCGGCCACGCCGCCAACAACATTCTCATTGTATGACTACTGCCCCGTTTCCAGGGCCCAGTTCTCGAAGATCGGTAAGTATACTTATCTGTTCCGCTACATTACAGCAAGCCGCCTCAAATCAGACTATTGCCCGCATTCTAGCACGGCTACACCAGACTCGGCCTGGCTGTGCTCTTTGTTCCAGACGCCGCGCCAGTGTAGTACAGGAGTATCCTCCCCTATCTGAAGGCTGAGCATCTACATCTTACCGCAGAGACTCCGCCTGCCGTCTCCTGCAGATCAGAGGGATGAACAAGAGGCTATCCTGTCGGCACGAAGAGGAGCATGTGAAGCGGTAAGAAATCTACCCCGAAGCCCCTGGTATCGTTGCTGATATCCGGTAGCAGGTTGGACTTCCACTTCACTCATTTGCATCGCTTATCCCACCTCCGTCATACTCTAGCCCCAGGGATTTCACAAACCTCGGCCACCTACGATCGTCTCGGATAGCTGATGTCTGCTCTACGAGCAGATGTAGAGCTTGTCATCCGTGCATCTTCCCCCTCTCTCTAGCTACGAGGCATTACTTCGGCCCCCCTTTCTTCGCCGGCCCGACGTTGGAAATCTTAGATGCAGCAGGAAGGAAGACGCGATGAGCGATGCTGTACACTTTCCAAACGAATACCCACCATGCTCAGGAGCGCCAGCGCATCCACCAACATCACCCGCCTCCTTTCGAGGCCTGTTTGCACCCCGAGACCGGCGCATGCCCTCATGCGATATCATCCGTCAATCAGCGATAGAGCCAGGTATTGCAACGTTGGCTTGGCGGGAGGGAGGTTCTGCAGAATAGGAGGTTCAAGTCTACCCGATTTGCAACCTCCTCTTAGCCGACTCGCTGTGCTTATGCCCGCCCAGAACATCTTTCAAGACTCCTCGCTTCTACCAGTTAACAGAACGCCATGCAAGGTCATGCCGTCGAGGATGATAACCCGACGCAGACAACATCCGAAGCGTCAGAAAGGCGGCGCCCCTCGCTACGGCGCCGGAGATTCCGGCAAACTCCGACATCGGGTACCCACCACCACGCCTGAGACGCGGCGTTCACGGCGATCCAAGGTTATAGAAATCACAAATTCTCTGCAGCTGTTGCGAGTTACGCATCTTCTATGGTCCCACGCAGCATCCAGCCGACTACATCCCGCGGACGCGGGGATCATGACCTAGTAGTCCTTCACATTAAGCGAGGAGCCCTTGTTGGTGCACGGCGCCTATATCGGACCACGGATACCCGAGTCATGTTCTACCGCTTTCAAGAGGACGACACAAGGTACCGCAGCGCAACATTACGATACAAATCGACGTGAACCTCCGAAACCGGTTCATGAAACGTTCGAATCCGTTCCGGTAGCCACGAGCTATAATAAGCAGATCTCCTAAGCCTCCCAACTTCATCCTCACATTGCCCTCCCAGCAGGGACAGTATCGATAATCTACAAGACTGGACTGGGTAGAAGAAGGGCCTCCGCCGCCGCATTCCAGGACGACTAGAGTGCTCCGCCAGTCAATACAAACTAAACTCGAGGCCCAGTTCGTATGAAATAGACTTCTCGGGTGTGGGTCATACTTCCCAGATGTCTAGGCCTCCTGCATGGAGATATCAGCTGTGCAACGACGGGATGGGCATCAGCAATAGGGTGCAACCCATCCTCCCAGGAAAAGCAGGGGAAGCCTATTCATATGGGTAAGTAGCTTGAACTGGCTATATAAGAGAGGGGGCCTAGAGTTGGATCAAGAAAAAGCGTGGTATCTAGAGGACCTCAGGAGGTTTAGGGCGTTAAGAGCAGACCGCGGGGTCGAAGACTGATTTGCAACTTGTCTCTTTCCGTAGCGCACAAGAAAGCTACTTATTCCTATAATCATCTCTTCTAGATTGCGAGGGGAGTTATTGAGAGGCATATCAAGAGTTGAGGCGGTATTCGGAGGGTAGAATTCGACGAGAAGTTTATGCGCGCTTACCGTATTAGGAAGCTGTTGCCGAAGTACCCTGACGCATCTGTCTGCAATAGTCCAACGACCTTGGTAAATCCAGCCAGCGAAAACGTACCATGTTACTGACAAACCCGATTCCAACTAATGAAATAAAATTTTATACGTCTTTCCACCTTAACCAAGGCTGTGGCCGTTTCATGAAACTGCGCAAGCTACGGATACTGCCGGGGCTTCGAACAGTAGCATGCACGACGGGGAGAAGCACGAGTAGCAGTCTTCCTGAATCTCCGCAGCACTAGTATGCTCTTAGGAGCAACCGGATCTCCAGGCGTTTGCAATATCCAGCTCCCTGGTTGACAAGCTGAATGGTCCCGAGGTCTGTTCAAGCCCGCGGGTAGTCTCTATCACGCCACACCACAATAGGCCTCCACACTCCTGGGCATAATAATATCTCTTCTCAGATTGACCACAAATAAGTTATCATGGTTGAGCTGCCTTACGGCTCCTCGTAGGGCAGATGCAGCAGGATCGCAAGGTCGTAATGCGTCGTTCCAGGTCAATGATACTGCGCAGGAACACATCCAGCTCCTTTTCGCGCCTACTACCGCTTGGACTGGAGAGTTATCCAATGTATCATTTGATTAACGAAGCATATGGGTCGACGGGTGCGGCCAAGCTTCTGCATGTACGGCTGCAGGCAACACGCTCGCAGTGAATGAGGCGGGCAGTCATGGTTGCGCCACAGCGTCCATCGACGAGCACTGCACGCCCTTCCCAGCTAGGCGCATTTTCAGCATGGAAAGCCCCTTTAACTCTGGAATAGCTTGATATTGATGACTTTGCGTGGGGCCAAGTGCGCTATCCATGTCTATTAGCATAATTATACGTCGGCATTCTGCAAAATCCAGCATAAGGAAGCCTGGCCTCACTACCTGCCCTGTCTCCACAATCAACCGACCTGCGTGCGCGTAGTAGGTAATCGAATTTTCTCGTTATGCGCCGTATCATTCCTGGTTTGCTCAAAGACAGGAGTCCGCAAATCTCGTGAGCCACATGCGTCTTTCCCGCCGCGATGCGCAAATGGCAAGGAAAATGAGCCAGGTCCGGCTGCGTTGGAGCCGTCAGCCCACTGGCCTGCACGAAAGAAAGTGTGCACGCGATGCAGCTTCATTCGAATCAATACCATACAAGCCAGCTGCCAGCGTGACTGCCTGCTACTCTTCTTTTCAATTTTCGCATCGAGCGAGCGATATACGCCATACTCATCCGTCAAAATGGGCTGGCTGAAACTAATAGAAGCTGTCTGTTATGCGGGCGGCGAGGGATAGATACCAGAGAGCTGGTTAGAGGGAGGGGCCCTATATCCAGCGAAGGCAGCAGGCGTGCGAAATAGACGCTGCACGTTGAACCGGATCGAAGATCACGCAGGAGCTGTGTGGGCCGTGTGTGGGCCGTGTGCGTTCTCCTTGATAGAATGCTTGCTTGGTCCAGGAATTGTTCCTTGGGGACTGGGAAGATGTTGGCCGTGCAATTCTTATCTGTCGCTTTTAAGATGCATTTCCGTGACAACAGTGGCAATCCTTCAAGCGTACGCACACACCGTGGGGTCGGCGATAGAGCCTCGTCATTTCTGGCATTGAAGGTTTCTTTAACATCGGAAAAGCGACCCTTGCTGCTAGGCGTAACTGGAAGGGAAAGATGCTGTGTTGATTTCATCCGCAGGGCAGATTGAGTCAGATCTTGGGAGGGAAGACGAGGAGTGCGGAGCGGTTTGTCGTCTTCTACGCAATGCCCCAAACAGGTTACCTTCTCTGCATAGGTTTGAGCTGTTGCTGGCGGAAATTTCTTTTGCGTCCGGAGGGCCCAGATAAATGGGGCTGATTGAAAGCCTGGAATTTCGACTGATGCCTCACCTCTTTCAGTTTTGGGCAGCGATCAGCCCGTAAATAACGCGAGATGCGGGGGACAAAGCGCTCGGAACTCGTAGGCCGGAATTTCGGAACGGAGACCGGCGTTTCGGAATAGTGTCCGACATCGGGCTCCCAATTATCCTCGCAATAAGAGAAGCAGTCCAGGAGATGCTTGAACGGTGTGGTCGGCGCGAGATGTCGGTAGCCAGCAAGGTGGTGAATTCCTCCTAGTAGAGTTACGAGAGCGAATTCGGGTTGAGGTGACGAGCGGGCTGGGCTCGGATACGGAGCAGGTTGGCGCGATTTCGGAGCAGGCGGGTACCGTATTTCCCCACTCAACGCACAGACCCCACTCAACGCACAGTTTGAGGATGGCCATCACCACTACTTTTAAAGCTGTACAGCCCTATATAGATCTAATTATTACAAGATTTTTTAGAGGAGCATTCTTGAAGGCTTGTTTGATTAATTGGCAACAATAAATTACGTGCGATACCTTTGTGGGAGGCGTACTTTGCGAGTACGCGTTAATAGGCTAGATACCTCCACCACCCCTTCAATAACCAATGGATCCTTAACATCAACCTCTAGCTCCTTAATAACATGAGCAGGAGGTGCAGGAGCCTTAAGGCTACGCGCCTTACTCTTTCTAGCTAATTGTATATTAGTTCTAAGTTGCTTTTTAGCTGCGCGCGCAAGTAGAGCTTCTTCGCGCTCTACGGCCTTCCGCTGTTTTTCTTACAACTTAATCTCCTGTGTAGCTATTCTTATCCACGCCCTCTACTTAAGCATAGCCTATTTCTCTTACTTTTTCTACTTCTTAGCTAGCTTATCGCAATTCTTCTAGTGTTGTAGTTCTTCTACTTTAGCGTCTTTTTAAGCCTAGCGATTACGGGCAGCTTTAACTTTAGATAGCAACTAGAAGACAGCGCCGCTAGCGTAATTCTTAGAGGGTTTAAGTAGTAATGCCTTGCCACGCTTACAGCGCTTCTTCTTATTAATAAGGGCATCTCTAAGGCGATTATTTTCATGCTAGAGAAGCTGTTTCTAAGTTGCTATTGCGTGTATTGTATAAGAAAGCTACAAGGCACGTTTATTATAGATATTCTTAACTACCTGTCGCAGGAGTTGTTTAATTTTACGCTAATTGCTTATAGAGAGCACTAACAACGTACTATTGCTACTTAATAGCCTCTTAGGCTCTAGATTCTTAAATTTCTTTAATATAGCGTTGCTATCTAGCGGAGAGATACTAGTAACCTTAAAGGCGTTAATAATCGTTTTTTTAGCAAACGCGATCTTATATACCTTATAGAAGAAGTAGAAGAAGTCGCGCTTAGTAATAGATGTAAGTCTCTAGCTATTATACATAAACTAGGTAAGCTCTTTAGTATATGTAGCTAAAAGAGGCTTAAAAAGGTAGATATCTAGAGGCTGCAGCGTATAGGTTAAATACGGCGGATAGATAGCTAGAAGAATTTAATTTTAATTATAGAACTTAATAAACTCTATAGTAATATGTAAGCTATGCCTATTAAGAATTAGAAGCTAATAATTGCGCTTTGCCTTCTTCTTCGTCTTCTCTTAAAAGCACCTCTTAAGCTAGGTAATCCTAAGTTCGTTATTTGTCTATCTAGATAGTAATAAGGCGAAGAAGGCCTAGTGCTCTTAAGAATTAAAATTCTGTAACTATGTATCCTAGATATTACTAGAAGCTACCTAATATATTAGAGCAGGATTAAGAGAGCTGCTGTTAGCGCATATATAAGCTATTGTCGTTATCTACTCCCTGTTACCGTTCTAGAGTACCTACTTAATACCTTCTTAATTATATTGCTGTTAGGAGAATACGCGCTTTATTCTTAATATTACTCTAATTAAGAAGCCCTTCTTATCTATGTTGTATGTATTTAACAGCGCGATATTATACTACTTAATCTTATTATCTAAAAGCTTAAAATAGAGAGCGTATTTAAAGGCTAAATTAGCTTTATAGCGCTAGTTATTAATACTAGATGTCTATCGCGATACAAGGTTAATTTAATATCGCGCAATATAGCGATTAACCTAGTGTTTTCTAGGCTCTTAATAGGCTATTTCTGCTGCGAAATTTCGTATTATCTCTCTTATAGAGGGTAGGCCTTGTATATATAGCTTATTAATATACTGCAGAAGCTGTTTTTCCTGTGTAGTGTTAAGGAGTTGCTTTTTCTCAGCCCGTGATGTATTAGTGCCCTGAACCCCGCGATAACGCTTTGAGAGCCGCGACCGCTCAACGCCGTACTCCCGAGCAACCTGGGATATATTAGGAGGTCCTCCCAGCTCTAGGGATTTTAAAGCTTCAACAGCTGCGTCAATCGGGTCCATATTGGTGGAGTTATGAGGTGTTGAAAATATACGCGTTTTGGTGTTAACTGTGCGTTGAGTGGGGTCTGTGCGTTGAGTGGGGAAATACGGTAAGTTTTCCAAATGGCGCGGCGCTCGCCCACATGCAAATGACACACGCGGCGTCAATTCATTAATAGGCGTCTTTGACTAGCTTACGACAAGGCAGAACAGCCTACCAGAGATGTCGCGCACCCCATACCCCAAGGACGGACGCTCCATCGACACGGGTGAGCCCCCTAATGCAATATCGACCTAGCACAGCCTCTTCCTCAGCCACAAGTCACATGACCTTCAGCCTCACATTTCCCCATCTGACAGCCTCACCCGAGCACTCATCAGGGTGCTACACCACAATACGTATAGGCGCTAGGTATAGTGCCCATACTATGTTGCTTGCAGAGTATGTATTGTGTAATAGTGCGGACCTCTCTCTACAACATCACTCCCCATATAAACCCAACTCAATAGAAAATCAATCAACACCCCGAGTACTCCGTCTCCCACCCTTCCGACTACTCCGCCTGGTGCTCCTCGAAAAGGTGCTCCTCGAAAACCTCCGTCGGACCACGAGTCTTGCACACCATCAACTTCCTCATCGACTCCTTCCCCTTTCCCAAGGTTCGCGCAACCAATTCAGCTAGACATGTCCATCTCACCCTCGGACCGCTCCTCCGTAGACATGTCCATCTCACCCTCGGACCGCTCCTCCGTAGACATGTCCATCTCACCCTCGGACCGCTCCTCCGTGGAGGAGATTTTCCGTCGGGCTACATTCGCGAATTTCTTCGACTATGTGGGTATCTCTTCGCTGTACCACTTCTACGAGAAGGACGTCGTGACGTACGACCTCGAAGAGATTGATGGAATGCCTGTTCGAATCAAATTCCACTTGTTCAACATGGAGACCGACATCGACGGGGAAGAAGATGAATATGATGGTGACACTCAGTACGAAGCCAATGCGCCGGCCGATAAGTACTGGATAGCACCTGTGGTGGAGGATGAGGTGGAGAATCATGCCGGTTGGTATCGGCGTGGAATGGAACTCCCATACCGAGATGTCTTCGCTCTCAAGTCCGTCGCCAGCGACAGAAACAGCAATACAAACACCGACCTGACCTTCGGGACACAACTTGGATATCTCGAGTATCGGTCAGAGTCCGAATCTTACGAGTCAGAGTGGCTTCCTACACCCTTCGTCGTCTGCCTCGAGTTTCACCCCAAGACGCTACAGCATCAGAAACTCTTCTTCATCGACTTCACGACCGTGAAGCGATTCGGGTTCCTCGCTAAGGATTACGTGGACAATCCGGCGGTGGAGCGCATCCGATCCCTCTCCACTCTTGGTCACGGGGTGCTGACAATTGCTAGGTTTGACAAGGCAGACACCGGGGCAAGCTTTGTCGCGTATCGGGTCATGACCCATGACGGGGAAAAAGTTTGGGCCCATATGTGAGTTTGTGGGGACGTTCTACGAGGCGAGGACGTTTGGGCCCATATGTAAGTTTGTAGGGACGTTCTACAAGGCGAGAATAGTTAGGCCGATATAAGTTTGTAAGGACGTTCTACAAGGCGAGAATGTTTGGGTCCACACGTGCATGAGTTTGTGAGCTATTTCCGGTGAGGCGGCTTGGAAGTTTGGGTATTCAGCAAGCTGTTTCTATCAATCATAACAGGGTTTGAATGAATCTTTTGCATAAGCAAGCAGCTTTTACGAATTAGGAGGCAGATAGACGTTCACATATATCTAGTCCAGTGACCGAGGGGAAATGCAACGACGAAGAACGTAACGAGACGATGACTATGACTACCGGTCTCCTCCTCACTTCAGACTGGCAAACGCTGACCCTTCAGCTACCACCCAACCACTTAGGTTATCTCAAGGAATATGTCTCCTCAAGACTCAAGAAATTGCATGAGTGGCTACTTGTTTCGAAGAGCTATATCTCCATGTTCGAGGAGCGCTTCGGTACGATGCCACAGCGGCCGGAAACAGGTATGTATTTATTCACCCTTAAATCTCTGAAAGGTTACTGAAGATATTCTTAGCGTCCGCGCACCGTTTCATTCTCCGGTGTCATTGGGAGGTTGAATTCGTTTTGCGACCAATACACGACAATATCACTTCGGCTATAAGAGTCGGGCGCAACATTCCCAACGGCTCTGGATTCACAAAGGGGGACATAGAGCACAAGAAGGACGCAAGACGGGAGATGAGTGATATCAGGAAGCGCTTGGTTTCTCTCACGAGGTCCGCTGGAATCAAGAAACTCAAGCCGGGCATGTCTATTCCGACCCAGACCCTCCACGAACTACTAGTCGACATGTGCGGCATACGATGCCAGGAAAGTATGTGGTCTCTCCGCGCTGAACCGTAAAGTCCTCTTACTAACGCTTATGCAAGAGTACGTAAAGGCGAAAACCCGAGCCGCCAAAAGCACCGAACCCGACCTCATCTGGCTGAATGCAAACTTCGAGGAACAGCTGAAGGCTCTCGAAGATCTCTACACTGAGCACAGGTCTACCTGGCCGATGAAGGATTTCGATTCACACGGCCAGCCCCGAACCACGCATACCTGCATCACGCACGGGTTCACGGGCGGAACGAAGCCTATCGTCCCCATCAAGGAAGTACAGTCGTACCTGGAGCGCATCTGGGATACCCGCAAGCCATCGAATCAGTTCTGGGACGAAGACAGGGATACCTACCACGGCTGGCCGGCATCAGCAGGAACGTCGCGGGGACCGCGACCGGAACCAGACGGCTTGCCTCCTGTTGGGCCAAGGCACATGTGGAACCATGTTGGCCAGGCCGTCGACAGCAACTTCCGACCTCGGGCGGGTTGCGGAACGTGCAAGAAGTACTGGGCGTACGTCGAGCTCAATCCAGCGCTGGAATACCCTGTGGCTTGCAACCCTGGCGTGTGCGCGGAGTACGTGACCGGGCTTATGTGTGATTCGAAGGAGTCACCCCTCTTTCTTCAAATTCAGCAGGCTGTGGATGAGCGCAAGGCTAGAAAGGCCGTCGAGAGTTCAACGTGAGGCGGAACCTGCGAGGGCTATTAGTCTCTTAGTAGCAAGGGGTACTGCAAGGGTTGGCGCGTTGACTTAACGAGCATCAGGTGTGGGCGCAATGGTAGGAAGGGAGGAGATGGAAGTCTAGTCAACGCCATGGCCCAAGGGTCGAAGAATAACGTTAAATGAGCAATCAACGAATTCTGAGAGGTATTTGAAGCACCAGAGATATCCAATAGTCCTGTCTGAATAGATGGCAAGTGTGAAAAGCGCAGTAATTGCATAGGCGAGAGTCTCAGCATCTTTTTGAGCTCCTCGATGCTTGTTTACTGAACAGCTAAATGGCTGATGTCCGTGTTCATGATGCCTTCTAGCTACTGGGCGCTTGTCCGTGAAGCATTGAGCCAGGCCACGGGTTGATGGGCGAATGAGCATGTGCCGTCGCCTCTTTTTAGGCCCCAGGCTGTTCATGGTAAGCTTGACTTTGATTCCACTTCGCTTGGTAAGGTCAACTATGAAGTAATCGGTACCTTTGAGAGACCCAGGGGAATCTTCAGATTGTTCGGCAGAAAGCTCGACGAATAACAGAAGCAGGCGACAAGGTGAATAGGGAAATTTCCTTCTCGTTCTAGAGGCAGGCTTTAAGTAAAAATGATTGACTATTCTTCGCGCGCCGGCTACAAAGGAATTCAGGTCATGTAACCTGGCTACAGCACCTTGTGGTGGAGGTCAAAGTCTGAAAGGTTACTGCCTTTCACGCTATACCTGCGCTATATAACTACTGCCCCTGCTGGCCCTCCCAGAGGGGAGCATTCATACCGTAGCTGTCAGTTCCACAGCAGGAATGCTTCTTTCTAAGAACTAGCCTTTCATTTCCCCTATGCTACCCTTCGAGGCCATCAGATCGGCCGCAAGCGTGCAATATCGGCCATACGCGGAGATGAATAAGTGCGACTGGTCTCTCCACGAGGGCTGCTCTATGCTCGCATGCCGTGTAGCTGCAAATGCAGAATCCAGGCCCGCGATGCTTAGCTCGGTGCAAGTCGCTCCATAAGCTCTTCAGCGTGGTATAGAGGACTACAGCCGCATTCGTATTATTCGGCGATTATTATTCTGCAACACATTAGAGACGTTCGACAGTGTGGCCGAGGACACTTGGCTAGCGACTGGAAAGTCTCCAGAGAACGAGACGATCTAGAGGAATGCGTACTTTGATAGTGGATCGGGAATACGTAGTTAAATGTCTTTACCTACCAGCCTACAGTGGAAGCGCTGCGTCCGCGCGATCAAGATTTAAATACTTTCTTCCGTGAACAACAAATGACCTCTTAGCCTCCCAGATGGCAAATCGTACGCGTTCCACAGCCTAAGTACGAATCTCTCTTCCAGAAAACATTCGGCCGCTCTCGATGACCTTGTTTATGTTGTAAACGCCTAGCTCTAGCTCCAACAAGAAGCTGCTTCGCATCAAATCAAGTCGAGCAGATTAGGCGTCCTTGTGAACACTCTAAGAATTCATAACAATGTTGTAGCGCAAAGACTCTGCGGTCTAATTCTCATCAAACAATAGGATAGCGAGACCATGTCGTCCAAGGAGAGTAGCATATATGTTCCTCGAGGCCTGCGATCCTCGTATCTCGGCCTTTCCTTGCGGGGGTTTTATGCCAGAGACGGTTGGAATGGCGAATCTTCGCAGACATCGAGGCCGCCCCGTCCACATACCAACCTTCCCTAGATATCAATTCGAGAGGTAGGGCGAACCTCCCCTCCCAATTCTCGTAGCACCTATTCCCGCTTCAAATCATCCTCCGCCTTTTCCCTACTCTCTATGTCCAGAAACGTGCCCCTTCTACCCCTTCTTCGAAAACACCTATCACACTCCTCCGGTTCAGCCACCTAATTATCCGTCAACAAGCCGTCCAACTCCGACTCCAGCTCCAGCCTTACCAGGCTCTGTATCTCCTCGGGGATACCCGGTATCGTCTGGATCGACTTCGCTCCCGCAGAGCGCCAGAAGCGCAGCGCGGGCACAATCAGCGCCATCTCGGCTGGTGTCAACGCAAACTCAAAGCTCCACACGGCTCACTCCTTCTCCCACAAGGGCGTTTGCCCCGTCATGCACGCGTCGAGGCGCTAGGCGAGCCACGCGTAGTTGCGAAGGATGCGCAGATGCCCCGGCGTATTCGATGCGCGCGGTTCGTCTCCCAATTCAGTACCATTGTATCCTTCCTTGGTCGGCTGCGCGGCTTTTTCCTCCTCTTCTGCCCTGCGTCTCTCCTTCGCCATCGTCTGGTGTCTCTCTGCCGGGTCTGAGCGGAGCACGGCGGCGGTTTGATGATGACCGGCTCGGCGACGGGCGCTGCGGGTTGCGGTGGTCGCGGGGTAGAAGGGGGAATCTGGCTGTTCAAAGGCCCTCAGCCGGCGGAGATGAACCAAAAGAGATGAACCAAATCCCTGCACACCAGCTTGGGGAATAGTGTCGCCTGGTGTTTCTACGGGATACATATCCCGGTGCGGCTGGTCTCGTAGAAGATCCGCGGCCTGTCGGGCTGCGGCGGCTGGGCTTCGTAGAGTGTGACGCCTGTGAGCAACGGCGTTTGTCGCACTGCCAGCTCTCTACTCACGAACGTGGGTACTCGCACTGCTTCCTGTTTTCGTTGGCAGGTAATTGGTCCGTCAAATACGTAATCAGGGTGACTGGTAGTGTGTGCGAGGGGCTTCCTCTCACATCGTTTCCTTCAGCTCTGGGTCATGCTGGCCTTGACTAGGACCTTCTCGCTGTTTTCGAGAACAGTCCGGATCCTGGTTAATGGCGGCAATTAGCGAAGTAGGTAAGCTATTTGATTGGCCGGCGAGGTGAGCGTCGTACAAAGCTGAGAAGATTTCCGTAGTGCAGTGCGCATTTTCATACCTATTGGTATAGTGCCATAAGTAGAGAAACGGAGAAAGAAGGAAGAAAGGACGAAGTTGAGGGAGAAACAGACGATGAAGAAGACCAGCATCGCGGATTCGAGAGACGAAGAACAAAGGCAGAAGTCAAGAGGGGAACAGAGGAAAAGTAACACCAGCGTTGCGGAGTAGAGAGACACAGGCCTAAAGGTTATTCGGTTCATCGCGATCGTCCGTACTGTGGCTCACCACCCGATGCACGGCCCCACCGCATGCACGGTTCAACGAAATTTTTCAGAATTTTCCACCCCCCATATCTCCACCAATATGTCAGGTATTGAGGCTGCGCTTGAAGCGCTGGAATCGCTGAAGCTGGGAGAAACACCTAATTACGCAGAGTACGCCAAAAAGTATGGTGTTGATCGCTCAACGCTGTCGCGGCGCCACAGGAAGGTTACCCACTCAAATGCGGCGGCAGTCGATAACAGCCGGAATCTTAACACTACACAAGAAAAACAGCTTATACAGTATATTAATAAGCTTTATGTTAAAGAACTACCTTCTTTAAGGTAAATAATCTAAAATTTTATATTAGAAATAGCTAGAAAACCTATAGATAAAAACTAGGTAGATTACTTTATAAATTAACATAATATTAACCTTATATTACGCTAGATATTAGACCTAGATTTCTTATATAAAAGAGCTAACTCTACCTTTAAGTACTTACTATATTTTAAGCTTTTATAATAAAAAATTAATTAGTATAACAGTCTAGTTTAGGGATTTACCTTAGGTTATATAACCTCGAGTTACGTAATTCGATCACGTAACCTAGCCTAGCGCCTTAGCGCTCGGTACCTCTGTATATAGAGCCTCTTAGAGCCTTTCTTCTACTTCTTACCTTTAGATAGCTAAATTTAACCTAACCTACTCTGCTAGCACCTCTTATTCTTATAGCTTGTAGAGACAGTGCTGCCTATAGCTAACTTACCTAGCTAGGTGTTCTAGAGGCGCTTATAGTAGTAAAGACTACGAACCTAGCCCTTATATTATCTAAAGGTTAATACCTCTTTAGCTAGAGACGGCAGCATAATATCTAGCTAAACTAAGTAGCCTTGTTAAGAAGCGTTTACTAATAGCTAATACTAAGAATTAGAGCTACGAGAGCCTAGTTGCTTACCCTAAGAATCTATTAACGTACTAATTAATCGCTTACCTCTAGCGCTGTATAAGACTACTAGCGAATCTAGTTAGCGGTAGAAAGATACTAGTACTAAGCTAAAGAGAGCTATTAAGAGCTCTATATACGAGAGAACTTCTATAGAACTTCTACGTGCGAAAACCCTCTCTCTTTACGAATTACGAAAAATTAACAATCCTCTACTTCGCTAGCAGAGCTAATAATCTCTCTACTCTACTAGCAGAACCGACAACTCGCTGCTCCACTAGTAGCTAAATACCTCCCCTCTTTTACCTCTTTCTTAATCGAAAAGCCGAATAAATCTAAACACTATAGAAGAACTCTTGCAAAGCTAATCTAGAGGTAGGACCTTAGCTCTACAATACCTCTTTACTCTAATAGTTCTTAAATCTAGAGTAGCGAACCTACTAGTAGAATATACTAATTAATATTTCTATTACAAAAACTCTATTTAGTAACACAACATAATAACTAACAAGAATTAGAACAATAACTTTAACTAAAAGCTTATAAGGCTCTACTAGAGCTTAGTAATACTAGAGCTATTGTTAGCCTTAGGTTTATTTATACTCTCTACCTCTACTAAAGAGCTTTAAGAGCTCTTTCTAGAAACGCTAGCTAAAATTGTTAATAAAATAGTTAGCTAATTATATATACAACAGGTATATAAATAATAAATTTATATGTATTACTAGATTACTACTAACGCTCTTACTAAGAGAGATAACGTATACGCGAAAAATCTAACATAGGCTACTATTCTAGCTAAAAAGAACGCTAAAATATAGTAACTATAAGTATAATTAACCTACTCTAGAGACTAGTCTACTATGCTAGTTTAACGCGCGACGCGTTTCTCTATAACACTAATTATACGCGATTTAAGCGCGTTACTACTAGAGAATTTAATTCTAGGTTCTTACCTCTCTATATACTAGCTAGCTACACCTCTAGCGTTACAAGCGTAAGAGAGCTAATTAACGCGCTCTACTAAGTTTCTAGATTTACTCTTATTATTAGATAGTAAGAGTATTACCTTTAAGTAGTAGAGAGACGGCTTATAGAATAAACTTTAAGTAAACTAGAATTAGTATACTAGAGATACGCTAAAGAATACTAAGAAAACTATTATTACCTATATTTATACGTAAACTAAAGAAGACGCGTACTAGACTCTATTAGTAATACTATAAATAATTAAGAATAGTAGCGTAGTAGTTTTCTATAATTATATTCTTAATTAGCTAGAGAGAAGCTATAGAGACCTATATAAGAGGCTAAACGCTTACTATAATTTCTAGAAGCTTTATTACTAAAGCGCTACTAATTTCGCCTATTTCTAGAATAATTTCTTCCGCCTTGTATAGAAGCGTTAGCTTCTAGTAGATTAATAGGTAGAGAAATTTTATAAGAAGCTGCTAGAGACTATGCGTACGTAGTTAGAGATATACTAATATTAATACGTTAATAACTATAATTACTATATAGACCTTACTTAAGACCTTACTTAAGAGCTTACCTTAGAAGAAGTACGCGTTGCTGCTAGAAGAGCTAAAAAGCGTAATATAATCGCGTTAATGCTACAACGCGCGCCTCTAGCTCTTCTAGGTTTTTTAGCACCTAATAAAGCTCTAGCAATCTAGAAGCTAGTTACCTATTTTTAATACTACTAACCTAGCTACCTAAGCTATAATTACTCTAGAGCCTCTACCACGTAGAAAGCTATTAAGAACGTTAATCTAGAGAAGGAGCCTATAGAGCCTGCAGAGCTGTAAGCACCTAAGAATAACACGTTAGAATATAAATCTAACAATTTAGAAAAAGCCTAGCTCTAGAAGAAGTCTTCTCTCTAGAGCTACCTACTAGAGTAATAAACCTGCGCGAAAAGCTATTTAGTAGTTCTACGTTTACTCTACTCTACTAAATATCTGTAAACAGTCTTATAATTAAGCTTAGAGGTTTAATTAATATAGAAGCGGGTAGCTACATCTTAGTGTACCTAAAGTACCTTTAAACTCTTAGAAAAAACCTCTACGTTAAGCTATTACGTATAAAACTAATCTCTCTTACTAGATATAATAGACGACCTAACGGCTAGGTAGATAAATACTTTAAAGCTAATTTAGTGCTAGAAAGCTACTAAATACGCACCTACTTTGTATGTTGTAACACTAGCCGCTATAATATAATAATTAGTTGTAAGCTACTTAAAGAAATTAACGTTTAGGTTAACTATAAGTAGCGCGTACTAATGTAGCTAGACACTAATTAATTAATTAATTGTAAACGCAACGCGTTTGTCTCTACCTAATCCTCTTAATCTACTACTAAAGCTTAAGCAGCTTACTAAGCTAATGCTAATCGCCGCAACGCCCTAATATTAGTAGTAGAAAAGCTAAGAGTAATATAATAAGAGAAGGGAGAATTGCAACGCTAGAAGCTTTAAGAAAACCTGCGCAAGATAGATAGGTAGCTTAAGAATCTTAACTCGCCTGCTAGGTTGCCCTGTAAGCTAAAAAAGCTACTTGTTTTGCGGGAAACTTACTTAAAGGCTAGACTTAACGTTAACATAATTAGCGCAGCTGCCTTTATAATTAATACGCGTTAAAAAGACACTATAATTAGGCACCTTAGTATTTATAAGGTTAATTAGCTTATTACTAATAGAAAGAAAACCTTAGTCGCTAATCTAGAGAAGAAACTCTGCTAACTAGTTACTAAAAAGCTTCTATCTCTAGAATATACTAGCGCAACTATAGCCTATTTCTTAAAAAAGAATTCTAATACTCTACTACTATATAGAGAGAGTATAGATTATAACATTAAGCTTATAGTAGAAAATATCTTAATAAATAGTTCTCTTTATAGTATATTACTAGAGTACCTATAGTTAGTATAGAATTACCTAGAAGACTACCTTTGTCGCGGCTTTATTATCTATAGTAATACGTTGTACGCGTTACTAGTCCTATTTACTAAAAAGCTAGGTAGAGAATAGAGGTTCTGCGTAGACTATTAAAAGCTTAACGCTATTATAAAAAAAGACGCCTATTCTATCTCTCTTATCTAGAAAACGCTTACACGTCTATTACGCGCTAAGGTCTTTACTAAGTTAGACGTAAGGTAAGCTTTCTACTAAATCTAGCTTAATAAGTTAGTAGAGAACCTAACATCTTTCTATACGTAGTATAGTAACTATAAGTATTAAGTTCTACTTTTTAGTCTCTATAATAGCTCTACTACCTTTTAGTAATATATTAATAAGGTATTATATAGCTTACTAGATAATTTCTATATAGTATATATTAATAATATTCTTATTTACTTAGAAGATCTACTTAAGCACAAAGCCTATATTGCCTAGGTACTTAATTAGTTATATAAAGCTAGGTTATAAGTAGATATTAAGAAATCTAAATTTACTATTAAAAGTACTAAGTTTCTAGAATTAATTATAAGTACTAATAGAATCTAGAAGAACTCTAAGAAGGTTACTACTATTTAGAATTAGCCTATACCTATAACTCTTAAGAGTCTTTAATCGTTTCTAGGTTTCTGTAATTTCTACTAAGTCTTCTTAAAGGATTACGGCTAGATTGTCCGCCCTCTTACTAAGCTACTAAAATAGAGAGCATGGCATGCCTTTAGAGAAATTAAGCTCGCGGTATTTTAGTAGGTTAAGAATCTTATGCTATCTAATACTATACTAGCTTACTACTCTCTCTATTACTGCACGAGAGTAGAAACAGACGCCTTAGATAGCGTAGTTACTAGAGTTCTTTTACAGCTTTAAGAAGATAGTATCTAGAGACTAGTAGCTTTCTTTAGCAAGACAATAAATACTACCTAGATAAACTATAGTATTTATAACAAAGAAATACTAGCAGTTATTCTTAGCGTATAGAAGTAGAGAAGCTAGTTAATTAGCTTACAGAATCTAGAGCCTTTTACAGTATTAACTAACTACTAAGCCTTAGAGTACTTTACTACTAAGTAGAAACTTACTACTAGGCAGGTTTACTAGGTAAACGATATTGCTAACTATAACCTTAAGCTTACCTATTAACTAGGTTTAGCTAATATAGTAGCTAACGCGTTATTACAAAAGTAAGAAGAGCTTAAGACTTAAAAGAAGAAGGATTATGCCGCCTATACAAGGGCTTTTCTAAGCAAGAAGCAAATTAGCCTCTTAGCTATTAAGTAATTATTAGGTAAGTTATTAGTCCTAGCTGCCTAGAGATTAGCTAGCAGTGCTATAGAAATTGCTACTGCTAATACGTTTATAGAGGCACTCTCTACTAAGAATCTATATACTGTAATTAATTAGGTTATTATAGCTAACTAATTAGATAACTCTCTACAGCTAGCTTAAGAAAAAGCTACTATATTAGGCTTCGCCTAGAAAATAGAAGACGGCTTATTAACTTATTAGAATTAGTTAATAGTCTCTACTATTAACTACCTATAAATATACCTAATACGCGCTATATATACTACTTAGGTAACTACCTACCTAGAATAAAGAAAAACTACCTAGTTACTATAAAATTAATATTACTAGCTAGGTATACAAGAAGACGTTAATACGTACGTAGTAGTATATAAGGCTTACTGCTAGAGCTATACTCTATAGAATAAGACGCTAGGTCTTCTAAAGCCTCTACCTATCTCTAAGAGGGTATAGTAGAACGTCTCTATAGATTTTAAGAGCTTTCTCTCTAATAGAAAAGGATTTAACTGCGTGTACGTTATTATAGATTAGCTAAGTAAGTAGAGCTTTTCTCTACTCTACTATAAGAAAATTATAGCTTAGCGCATAGTAGAGCTATATTACTAATATATCTAGCGTATATATAGTTCTTCTAGGTCTATTATATTAAATCGCGGCCTATAGTTTACCTCTACCTTTATAAATAAGCTCTATTAGCTTATAGAAATTAAGTAGAAGCTCTCTACTACGTACTACTTGTAAACTAATAGAAATACAGAGATTATTAATTAATATCTTAATTAGCGTCTGCGTCTATTTGTTAACTACTACTAGAATAATTAGTTAGACCTTCTACTCTATATAGATTAGGTATAAGCTACGTTGCTATATAAAACTATAGAACTAATAGCGTATAAAATTAAGTTTAGACACTAGCTAATACACTACTAGAATTAAAAGAAGCGTATAATAAAAGCCTCTACTCTACGTAAGCGTCTATTGCGCTAGAAAGCTTAGAATTTCGCTAAGAAGCAATACAACGCTGTAGAAAAAGCTACTAAAATTACATAAAGCAATATTACAAAAGCGCAAGCTAGGCAGGCGCTCTAAGTAAATAAAAAGCGCTAAAAACCTAATTTTATAGTAGGCAACCTTGTCTATATTAAACCTTGTAGCTTTTTAACAAATTAACCTAGTATAAAGCTTAATTAATAGATGTATAGCCTTTACCTAATTGTTACTATAAAGAGTTACTTCTTCTAGCTCTAGCTACCTGCGTATATACGTATGCATAACGTCTTCTACGCTAATTAGTTAAGAAAAGCCTTAGAGCTATTACTAGAGTAGGTAGAGCCTAAGTAGCTACCTATTAAAGTTAATAGTAATTTAGAATAGCCCGTATATAAAATTCTAGATAGCCGTCTTTATTAAAATCGCCTTTAATACCGCGCTGTATAGGTTGCTTATAATTCTAACTCTACCTAGTATAATACTGTAGGCTTTATTAACGCTCTCTATAAGGTAAGAGACTTTTACGTAGTATACCTAGATAAGCTAGAGCTGCTATTATAATTAGATGCTTAGATTAAGGCGTATAAAAAAGAGAAGACTCTAGAGAAGATAGTAGAGAATTTAAAACTCGCAAGAGTAGAAGACACAAGGGTAACGCGAAGGCGCTGCTAAGAAGAAAGCTTGCGACAAAGCCGCCCTATAGACGCGAAAACAAGCCTCTTTCTCTCTAGAGGGAAGAGAGTAGCTGTAAAAGCGCTTCTAGTTTAAAACTAACACAAATATACTTACTATAAGCTAAAAGAGATAGTTAAGAGTATAATATAGAAGTTTTAGAAGAAGAGAGACCTAGAAGGCGTATTTTAGAGCTTAGAGACAAGCTCTCTCTATAAGAGAGGGTAATATAATAGTCTAGTTTAGAAATTTACCTTAGGTTATATAACCTTAGGTTACGTAATTTAATTACGTAACCTAGCCTAGCGTCTTAGCGCTTAGCACCTCTATATATAGAGCCTCTTAGAGCCTTTCTTCTACTTCTTACCTTTAGATAGCTAAATTTAACCTAACCTACTCTGCTAGCACC
>NW_022987217.1:1381314-1407054 GCF_010094035.1 Trematosphaeria pertusa | reverse complement strand
ACTTACCTAGCTAGGTGTTCTAGAGGCGCTTATAGTAGTAAAGACCGCGAACCTAGCTCTTATAATTAGTATAAAATTCTACTCTACTACACATATAATATAGATAAAAAAGACTTTCTAATTAGAGTATTAAGTAGAATAAAGAGAGTATTTTCTAAGAGGCGCTATAAGAATAGAAAAATTAAGTAAATACTCTAGAATAGTAATTAAGAGTAAATTATAACTATTATATATATATATATAGATAAGACTACTTTTATATCTATACTTATATATTAAGCTCTTTCTAGAAATATCTAGAATATCTAGTTATAAGATTTTAATTTTATATTATATAAGGTATTTTTTAGCTTATTACTAAGTAAATAGATAAATAACTCTATAGAGCTAGTATAGCTATAGTAGATATTTAATAGAGAAATATAAGTAAAAGTAGAATAATTAAATTAACTTCTAATTCTTAATAGCTATAGATTATACGTTACTATAAAGTTTATTAAGTTCTATAATAATAATAGAATTCTTCTAGCTATATTTCTACTATATACTACTTATATACTATAGCCTCTAGATATTTATATATTTAAACTACTCTTAGCTACTTACTTAGCTAAACTATTAGCCTTTATAGAGAGATTATAGAAAATCTACGCTATAACTAAAAGAGATTTCTTCTATATATTTAATACTACCTAAGAGGTCTTATTTAAGGCTAAAACTATTCTTAAAGCCTTTAAGTTAACTAGACTAGAGCTTTTTAACTCTACTATAATATTAAAGTAATTTAATATATAGAAAGCTAATTAGCTATCTTCTAGTAACTTAGCTACGTTAGTACTTAGCGCTTCTAACTAGAGAAAAATTAAGTAACTACTTAGGTAGATAGTAGAGAATATCTATAATAAACGCTTCTAGAAGCTTAGTTATATAATTTATATAATCTTAGTATAGAAGACTCTTCTATAATATAAAAATAAGTAACTTAAAGAAGCTTTAATTAATAAGAAGAAGCGCTAGTAGCGTAGTAAGCTACTACTACTTAAAATACCTTAAGAATATTATAGTAGTATAGTATTCTAGTTACTAAATAAAGTATAAGAGATACGTAACTAGTAGAACTAGAAGAAGGCTAATAAGAAGCTTTTATAACACTAAAAGAATAAGGTAACTAAGCTTAAGAAAGCTAAAAAGACTAAGAAGGCACGTTAATTAGAGAAGAGAAAGTAAATAAGAGTATAGGTAAAGAAAATCTACCTATAGAAGTAGTAAAAAAAGGCTACTAAAAAAGAGAAAGCGCGAATTATACGTAAGGTGTAACAGTCTAGTTTAGAGATTTACCTAGAGTTATATAACCTCGGGTTACGTAATCTTATTACGTGACCTAGCCTAGCGCCTTAGCGCTCGGCACCTCTATATATAGAGCCTCTTAGAGCATTCTTCTACTTCTTACCTTTAGATAGCTGAATTTAACCTAACCTACTCTGCTAGCACCTCTTATTCTTACAGCTCGTGGAGATAGCGCTGCCTGCAGCTAACCTACCTAGCTAGGTGTTCCGGGACGCTTACAGCAGTGGAGACCGCGGACCTAGCCCTTACATTAGGTAAATAAATAACTTAAAAACAACGTTAAGACGTCTAAAAGAGGTAAATAGAGAGCTTCTACACCTTCTTCTAAGTTCTCTATTAATAAGAAGAATATTAATATAGATTTCTTATTAATTATAGATGTAGCCTCTATACTAGCTAGATTACGCTGTACTTGTAAAATAGAGCTTCTAAAACGCTTTTATACATAAAAAACCTTATAGGCGCCTTTAGGTAGCTTCTCTAATTACTACACTAGAAAATCTTGTAATTTTATAGTATATATGTAGTTGTAGAGCCTTAAAAGTTCTCGGGTGTAGGCATCCGAAATCGTGCATGCGGTGGGGCCGTGCATCGGGTGGTGAGCCACAGTACTGGAACAAATCCTCAGTCGGAATGGAAGTTCCCGCAGGGAAGATCCACTAACAACTGCTGTCTTCGCGACGGCGGCGCCGTTTCGCACGAATCTTTCAAGCCTCACTGCAAGCAAGCTCAGGACGAAAAAGATGTGCTCTAGAGAAGAACTGTCGCCTTTCCGGGCGCGGGTGCATTTGGCGTGTGTTGGAGGAAGTCTCTGAAACACGTCGAAAACGACTCTTGTGGCTGCTGTGGCTAGTGCTGAGTCATTAGCGTTATAGGCCAGCTACCACTGCCGAAGCTGTAATATTGCGCCTGATGCAAAAGGCGAGCCCGGGGACTCAGCGGAGCGAGAAGACGTGCTTTTATTGTCTTTGTCCAAGGGGTTGAAAGAAACAAAGCGCCAGGCGTGTTGGTAAAGATTCTTGTCGTCGTAGTCAGAGACAAAGGGTGGAAACCGATACCGATGCGCGGGGTTGCCCCATCGACGCCTCCCGCCATCTTACGCGCGATCTTATTCGTTCAGTCATCGGAAAGATCAACGCCCCAGCTCATGCCCATGCCCATGCCCATGCCCATGTCCGGTCTCGCCTTGCTTCCGAGGCCTTCTTCTGCTACCCGCGCATCCTCCTATAACCCTGCTACAAGTAGTCCCCATCCCACGAAGCAGAAACGCAAAATCGAGACGGAGAAAGAATCTGAACACGATTAGCTCACATGCAGGCATTATGCGCTTTCTGACCCGCTTGGATATACATACACCTCAGACAGTGGCCCTGAACACACGACGGCGGTTAAACGTCCTCGTCCCCGGTCACGGTCCTTGCTACCACCTTCCCACCCTGCTCCATGTCCCTCCTGCCTGCTCGACCCTTCGGTCTCTACCAACTCGCGCTTCCAATCCTCTTCGATAGCAGGGCCGTTGGCGTCGCCGAATACGCCACAAACACCGCAAAACCGCCCCGAGTCGTCGCAGTCGTCGCGTATCTAGGGTGTTGCCTGCTTAAGGTGAGTCGATGTGCACGTTCAGTCTCTGGATGGATCAGCTATCTTCGGCTTCGTCATCGGCATGGTGTTTTGCGCGCTTCGTCGGACCAGCAACGCCAATAGACGGCGCGTATGATGATTGCGAGTCTCCAGCCTCGGCGGTGTTGTCCCCGGGTGCGGTAGGATTGTCCTCAGGCGGCTCAGATTCGAACGACGAATTATGCAATTGCTGGTCCAGGCTGGCCCTCCGCTTCCTTGAGCCAACAAATTCGCGGATGGGCGAAGCTGCGTTGGCATCGT
Organism: Trematosphaeria pertusa; assembly: GCF_010094035.1. Lineage (NCBI taxonomy): Eukaryota > Fungi > Ascomycota > Dothideomycetes > Pleosporales > Trematosphaeriaceae > Trematosphaeria > Trematosphaeria pertusa. Next base: position 1,403,826 of record NW_022987217.1, on the reverse strand, counting down.
AGGTCTGTTGTTGCGCTTCGGCGGTCGACAAGAATCCCTCTAGCGAAAGGTGCGGTATCTCGATGTGGACATCAGCTGCGCCCATGGGGACCTGATTTTCCGGGAAGAAGTCCGACAGGCTGAGCTGCAGCGCGCCTGCATGATTGGCGAGGAAGTCCACATCCTCCACAGCAGCTTCCATGGCGACCTTCGCTACGCCATTCTCCTCAAATCTATCCGCCCGGTATATTGTGTATGCAGCAGAGGATGCACTCGGGGCTGCGGCGTTTCGACGGTCTGCCGGCTTCTCGTAATGCAGGTCGAAGGCAACAACGACATTTGAGCCATGCCGTATGCAGAGCGGCGCCTTGCTGTCCTTGATCGCAGAGATATTCTGCGAATATGCGACTTCGATGACGACGAGCGGTCGGGCGCGCCCCTCGACGGTATACGCAGCATCCGCGCTGACCTTCGCCGTGTCACCTAGCCTTGCATCAGACGTGCCGGTGCCGTGGATGCGCTTCACCGCCTCGCGGATCTCATCGACTATCCCGGGTCGCTCCTTCGTCCGAATTTTGTCGATTTGGCGCTGGATGTAGATGTCCACGCTGCGCGCAAAGGAGTCGTGCTTGGGGCTGGGCATGCGAAGGACGAAGGTGCCGCCCGCGCCGCCGGAGTCGGGTATCCAGTCGTAACGGCCCTGGTCATCCACCCAGGCCTTGAGCGCCTTGTCCTTGGCGATCGACTTGTGCAGGGTGTGGTATTGCGCCTCCGTCAGTCGTACCGCATGCTGTTCGGTTGCGTCGAGCAGGAGGCCACGGCGGCGACTGTGGAGAAGCGCAAGCAGGCTCTCGACCGACGAGTCGCGAGGGGAGCGCCGCGGTGATTCGGACGGCGCCGGAGAGGGCACAGAGACGGGAGTAGCGGGCGCAGGAGGGGAGGGCGCCCGGGCAGCGGGGAACGGCGGGCTGTCGGGAGGGGTCGATGCGGCGCCCGCACGTATCGGGAGAGGCGGCGTAGGCTTCGGGGACGAATCGACGCTCATCTCATATCGCGAATTGTGTGAGCTTCGAGGTTGGGGAGTCGATTGTGGCCGTAGTTGTGGTCTTGGTCGTGTCGTGAAGGTGGAAGGGGCTGCGACGGCTTTGGGCATGAAGCGGTGGTTCGCCCGAAGTATACCCGGTTCGATAATATTCACATCCCGACACTAACACCTAAGGCTCCCCAGAAGCGTAGAAATTTTGGCGCCATGGACCTCTAAGAGGAGCGGCTGTAGTGCTGCAAGGCGTGTTGCATCGCGACTAGACAGCTGCGGCTGCCGTCAATGAACCGACATCGTATTCGTAGCGCCGCGGCCGCGACGGAGGCTCTACAAGCACTGATGCAGAAGTGCGCGCGGCCTACGGAAGCCGTTGCAGCGACTGGCAGATTTGCTTAGGTGATAGTTATCTTGTGCAGTAGAAAATTCGAGTTCTTACTATTATGTATTCTAATCTAAGGTGCAGCACTCACCCCCAAGCCCTATCAAAGGATCCGTTTCGGTGTGTCGTTCGCTAATCTATCAATGGATAACAATGCGTTGAATGCCGCTCGCATTCCCGGTCCAAAAATTGCGAGAGTTGGTTCCTAGGTCCTTCGCGCTCACTTTTGCTAAGAGTGGTGATACCCACGATACGCCATTCATCCTCCTCTGGCCGCAGTATGAATTTATGAATAGACCTTCTCAGAGAGCAAACAATATCACCGACCGCTGGTAAGTCGTCCTTGTTGCTTAGCGTACCGAAGTTCCCCATATTGTCCTCGTAGGTCGCGTATTCGAACCGGTCGCGAATGTGATTGCAAAAATAGAGGATCGCCATGATCGAGAAATCGGCATGTTCTCCAAAAAAAACATGCGATACACTTGTTCGAAGGAAAATGATTTGTAAAACGCATCGGCGTCTACTTCGTACCCGGTCGTGAAAGCTTTGAGCCACTGCTCGAAACGCGTCCTTGTAAGACCAGCCTTTAATGCACTGGTACGGAACAGTTTGCTTTCGTACGCTAGTATAGCCCTGGCAGTGTGTTTCGCTGCTTCGCTAATAGTGTCATCCGACTCGGGGTTCTCTATTCCATATTTCTGCAACGCGGGCTGGAAATCAGGTAAATCCAGAGGCAGAAGAACGGTTTCGATTTTACCCAGTCGACCTCGAGCTTGGTCCCTCCTGCAAGGAATCTCAGGTTATTATCTTTGCGCCAGCGAGAACTGTCTAACTGCGCACGCCTGCTCCAATCTGGAACCCAAGACGGGAACGATTGCCGAAATGATGATCGACATGTGAGGATATTCAGGTTTCCAGTCTCTTCCAGAATGTATCTTGTATAGTCGCGAAAGATTCGCCCGGTGGAGAGCGCGTAGTTGGGCTCGAGATGCGGGGGAAGGGTTTCATACGACAGCATTCCTAGGACCGCATAGATCTTGTCTTTTTCATCTGTAGCCTGGAATATGCCGCTAACACCTGAGAGAAATATCAAGAGCTGCTCCGCCAGAGGTTTCTTCAATCTTCCTGAAGCAAGGCTAACGTGCAAGTCGCGGAAGTGGCATACCATGAGCGCCCCAAGATGCGTCGAGTAAGCCCGTGAAAGCAAAGAGGGTACACTGGTATGCACGGCAAAGGAAGCCAACCACTAAAATGGCATGTTAGTCTAGCCACACGTGAAAACGGGTCCACGGCCGGCGTACGCGCTCTCTAGTGTCTTCGACATAGTTACCTCTTGAATTACCTAGACCCTAGAGAACTATGGCCGCTGTAAAATCTCTCGAAGTATCCGTAATGTTGAGAGATTTTCCCCGACAAAGCCTTCGTCAAAATAAGTCTGAGTCATCCGAGCATTTACCGCCTTTGAAAAGTTGACGACATTCACCGCATCTGAGTTTTCAAATTCTCCTAGATAAACTTGCTCCATCTCGGCTAGCAGACGTTCGTTCATCTTGGAAGCGATTTTAAATGCTGCATCAACTTCTTCTTTGGTAAACGGGGCGTAATCACCAACCCAGGCGATCACCCTTAATGCGTTAAGATAGATATCTCTCATCCTCCTACCTTGCTAACTCTGCTCATTTCTATCGGTTTAGTTTATACAGACGGCATCGACCCAGAGGACTCTGGGAGATACCTTGTGCCGCAAATACCGCAATGCGCATTCCAAGATTTTCGTAATATAGTACGTCGCCCCGTCAAGGCCCATGGGCGAAGTGTCGCTGGCGTTCCCCCAGACGTATGAGAGGGCTTCGTAGGCACGCCCAGCGCTGAGGGAGACTTGGTCAAGATAGCAGCAGATAGGATCGTCGAATGAACCTGGTTGAAGGTTCAGAAGACGGATGTCGTCTCCAATAAGTGGTCGATGAACAGGGTTTACAGGATTTTGACTCTCAAGTTGATTTACTGCAGTAGCAGAAGCTCCGTTTTGGCCTAATATTTATTAGTGTTAGTCTGGGGTCATCTATTTCCGGGAATCGTAAACCAACCTTTTAACTGAGAGGTTGAACTAGGTTTCGGGAGCGGGGTTGACGAGGTTGAAGCGGATAGTAGGGCTGTTGACGTACCAGAGTCGTGCGGTCCTAACGCCCTAGAAGATGGGTTGAACGTGGCAGGAAGATTCGTGGATAATAATTGTGTAGCCTAGGAAACTATACCAGAAGCAGAAGATTGTAGAGGCAATGCCGTTAAAGCAGGACGTAGTAGGATGTTCGACCGATTAGAAGTGCGTATTTCTAGCGCCGGAACAGAGGTCGTCCCTGCAGCTTGTGCTCGACGTACTTGCGCCTTATCTAATGCTCTTTCGGCCGTTATTACGTTAAAGCCTCGCGCGAAGCCTACGGCATTCGCGAGCGCCTCTTCCGCACCCCGTAAATTACCTCATCGTAAGAGTATCTGCCCTCTCTGCAACCATCCCTGCCACAAACTTAGATTCGACTAAATAACACGATCGGCATCCTTCAGAGCGAAGTCAAGATTTGGCGGTTCTGACATGGAATAGGCTATAGATCTACTCAAAAGCAGACTTAAGTCGTTCGAGGCAGAGCGTAAGGCTAAGTTGTACATCTTAAGCGCTCCGTTATAGTTATTCTTTTGGGCGAGCTCGTTACCTCAAGAACGAAAAGGCTCGCCAGGTCGTACTTAGCTGGCTTGAACCAGTGCTTGACTGCCTTGAGCTGCTGGTTGACTGGCTTGGGGAACGGCGGGAGCGGCTGGAAATACGTTTCCATGACGAGCGACGGGCGCGGATTCGGAATTCATCGCGCATGGCCGGCCAGAATGCTCAGGTTGAAAAATTTCTTCGAGGGCGAAAAGTGAATGTGAAGCAGCACTCAGGGGCTTTAAATCCTAACTAAGTTTATAGGTAAACTTATCTTTCAACTGTTTTACGTCTACGAGGCGACATCATGGCGCTTCGGTTGTAGTCAGTTATCGCTATATCTCCGAACAGAGTACAGCGTTTAAATATACTATATATATTCAAGATGTGGCAGTTACTGATACATACGACCATAGGACGCTGAATCCAAGGCTTCCCGTTCGCTCAGCCATATTTAAGCAGCGTACCGGCGGATTAGTAGTTAGGTGGGTGACCACTAGCGAATACCCGCTGTTGTATGTTTTGTTTTTGTCTTTTGCTTCTTTTTTGCTCCTGTCGAAAAGTGTTAATAGAAGAAAGAGCAGGTATGCACCCAAGTACAGAGCTAGATGCACCACGCAGAAGTTCCCTGCGAAAGCGCCGCTTTTTCAAGAACCAACTTCCTGGTGCGCATCAACAACGCCGAGCGCAAATCGCAGCTCCAGGGAAGCCCCGCAATATCAACACTAGAACTAACCTAACTAGCCTAGGATCGAAATTCGTATAAACTACTAGCTCCTATTCCAACCGTGGAAAAAGGCGATATTTACCCTTTTTTGGACGCACGTGGCCGCCACGCGATCCAACGCAACCCCACACAAGATTAAGCGGATGCAGAGAACGCTAAGCTTTATTTGGAACTATAAAATACTTGTGCACGGCTCGTTCCATAAATATGCCATGAAGTCGCTCTTACAATCAGCACTAATTTCTTTCGCTGCTTGGAAATGAAACGTGATGGGATCACGCTCTGGACTTTCAACAATGATCATTTCACCATTTCAAGGTGGCGTCTAAGTTTCGCCCGCAGATCAGAGAAGCTTGGCGGTCAACTCAAATCGTTTGAGCGTTGAGTGTAGATGCTCTATCACTTCCCCGCAGCTTACGCTCGCTTTAGAAAACGGCAGACCTCACCGTCTAGGGGTGTGCCGTCTCCGAACCGTATACACGAAACGCAGCTTGCTGAATAGCCAGGTATCAAGCTTGCGCTTTAACGTCTCAGATCTAGATCCTCTTACAAATCCTAGATGTCGTAAAGGCGGCTCGTCTCGCGGGACTAAGTACGGAAGCATTCCGTGGACGCAGTGCCTTCTCTGGCATATTGGCGATTGCAGGCGACTGGTCCATATAGCTTGTATCATCTCCTTGTCGAGCTTTTAAGCTGCGAGTCGGGTGCTTGTATGAACGACTTTACCACTGGTTGGATGGCAGAGGCGTCGGCGATCGGATAGTAGATCGGCGATGATCTTACCTACCATAGCTAGATCGCAGTGTGCAATCTTGCTGAGTAGATAGGGCATATTCTCTCCCCCATTGTCTTGCGTATGAGAGCGGAGTCGCGGGATTGAGAGTAGCGCTCTTCGTAGCGTTGTCTGCTATCGCGGCGTTTTAGGTAGCTGTGGTCGGGTCTGCGCTGTCAACTTCAAATCGCACAGTAGTGGCGGATGAAGCGAGACGAAACCTTGCTGCAATCCGCTCAAGTTGGACTATTGCCAAAGTCAACGCGTCGAATTTCTTGCTCGCTAAAGATTGCGCCTGAGTGATGCTGGATGAGCTTCTGTTCTGAGGATGAGGTAGACCTTACGTGAGGTGACTTACCGCCGCGATACAGGCGAAGAGCTGCTGAGTGGGGATTGGTAGGCAGAATTAACCTCCGCTGATGCTTTCGGGTCTCGTACAGCCGCCCGCTGTTACTAGTCTAGGCCGCTTACACTTGGAGAAATCAGCCTGCTTCGTCGAGAGTCAAAGTTGGTAGTGCCCAGACCGGCGTTACGCGCAAGCTGCTCCGCGTTCGCAAGTCAACGTCAACTCTGGATGCGGAACTCGAGGATAGAGAAAGCCCGTGAAGGTCGTGCTGCGATAGGTTTCCAGTAGCTTTGAGGAGTTTCCGCGGCCACGTAGGTTAGCGTACCATGTAAAAGCGTCGCTTGCTGCGAAATCTCGTAGTTAAACTCAAATAAAAAGGGTGTAGAGATGGTTCAGACGAGTACATCGACGGGGGTGATTCGCCTACGACGCCGCCAATTCAAGCTGATAATCCCGCGGATGGAACTCCGCTACGACTGCCGGAGAATTGGGGCACCAACGGATTCTGAATAGTAAACCAAACGAGCTGAACTTAGAGAGCTGGGATCCTCAGCCTGCCGGATTGCCAGATGTAGTCAGAAATGCTTACGCCAATGGGGTCCATGGAACCGTAGTCATCCTTAATGCCTCGAATCGTTGCCCGACACCGGATTCTCCAGCAATAGTGCCTCCCCTCTCCCCTTCTCTCCCCTGCGCGGTCTCGCAGCAGGGGCATGCACCGACGCGCGCCGCGGGTTCAACATCGCTGCGTGGGACGGCCCACATCCGTCAATGCCGCACCGACTTAGGCTTCCTGCAAATACGACGCAGCAAGGTGGGTGAGATGTCGTTCGATGGAGAGCAGGGCCGGGAAGCTGTGAGGTTGTGGTGAGCTGAATGCGAGAATTGACCGAGCCTAACGACTAATGGTTGCAGATGGACCGTGCGCCCGACGTGGGCGAAATTATCCTCTTTGCTCACTCGCTCCGCCTCCGCCTCCGCCTCCGGCTTTTTTCTCAATCCCCGTCCCGCGCAGAGGGGCCGGGCCGCCAGGATCGCTCATCCCTGCCATCCAGCAACCCATCTCCCCGTTCGACAACCGCCTTTCAACGACTCGCGCATCCTCGACGAGCCGTCGCCCGCTCGCGTATGATTCCCTGCCGGCTCGCGCTGATACAAGGTTCGGGGGTGGGGGTGGCTCCGGGGGCGTCGCGTCTGCCCGCACGCTCGAGCATTTGAGCGACAGGAGCTTGTGTTTGCGGCATGGTATGCAATAAGCGGAGACATTCTGGAACATCCCAATGGTAATCTCTCTCTCTCTCACGTCCTTCTGCCAACGTCTTTGTCGAGCGCTCAGCATTTCCCTGCTCACTGCCACAGCGCATGGCTCTCAATGGCGATGACAATGGCGATGACAATGGCGATGGCAATGGCAATGACGATGCCGCAGGCCAGCTCCCCGACATCGTGGCCACGCAGGGCAAGTTCCTCGTCCCGCCCATCTCGACACCCACCTTCGCATCCCGATACAACGCCAACTTCGCGGCCGCCCTCGTACATGCCCTTCGCCGACTCCAGGAGAAGGGAGCCGTGCGAAGGGTAATATACGGAGAGCAGGCGGACACGTGGCCGCAGGGACACACCCCGCCATCGGTGCGCGCGCAGTTTCAGAGCGACAAGCACATGGCGCTCCGCGAATTAATGACGGTTTTGACGCCGCCGACGCCCAGTAGCAGCGACGGCAGCGGTAGCGTCAGCGTCAGCAATCTATCGCCTCCTCCTCCACCAGGGAGCCTAAACAGCCCCGCGACAACCTTTGCGAGCAAGCTTCCGGGGTCCGCCTCTCGCAGCCCAGTCCGTGGTTTAAAGCGCCGGCGCGAGCAATCCCCGACCGAGGCCACCTCAGCTTCACCTTCTGCCTGCCACTTCACTGGCGCCAGCGTACCCATCTCGACCGAATCAGCCTCGCTCTTCCTTTCCTCCGGATGCCAGAAGCGTCCCCGATGTGGGCACCGATAACTTTAGCACAAGGCCGACGATGATCCCCTCCGCTTCAGGCCCTGCATCCTGAATCATCCTTCTTTTCGCCGCTCAAACAGAAGACGGCAGGCCCACCTCTCCCGCACTTCTACTTCCGGCTACTTCCATACACAGACCCAACTGCCCGGAGCTCAGTTCGACACCCTCCGGCACACGTGTCCCCACCAGATACGCAGAGCCTCCTCAGGCTTCAATCAGTACAGCCAGTGATAATACCATGCATGCAGGTCGCCTAGCATGAATTCAAGAGGCTCAAGAGCATGGTCAAGGACGCGGTAGAGCTTGGTTGACATGCATTGAGCGATGAATATGATGTGAGACTTTGGACACTTAGGGCTGTATTAGAGGATTTCGATGTGTCATGCGGAGGGTGGAGATGCGTGGAGGGTAGTGATATGCTGGTTCTTTGCTTGAGTATATCACGGGTGAGTGCGACGCACTATCAGCCGAGATTGCTTGGGCAGAACCCTGCGCGATGACTGACTTTTGGCAGAGCAAGCATTGAGAAGGTGTTTAAAGTGACCTAAAGGTACTTTAACGGGAACCAAACAGCTTTATCAGCATGTAGTGCTGTTCACATGAAGCTTCTTCTGCCAAAATGCCCTCGGTAGCCAGCGCCGTAAACGACGGCGCGCCTCATACTTCGTCCGAGCTTGGAATTACAATAGGGCTTGCATATATATCCGTACTGGTAAAGTCGACTGCGAAATCCGTTGAACGTTGACAACGGTCGCGCGGGCATGGCATCGGGCGAGTCAGTATCCGAATACGATTGTCAAATTACAATCGAATCTGATAGAGAACACTGTCTAATAAAAGCCACGGCGTCGGACGGCATCCTTCGCCTCCCGGATGGGGTAAATATGGAGCATATACATGCGGGATGCCACAAACCCAGCACTTAGCAATGACCCGCCTTCCCCGGACCCTTAAGCTCGCCATCGATAAATGGCTCCGACTTCACCATGGCACCAGTGCTAAGCTGGTCCAAACATACTATACAAACTCTTACCAGCTCTTTCAGTCTATTTTATTCTTTCCTTTACTCCATGCTTAGGTGTAGGTTCGTCGCAAGCTCAGATATCCGCGACGCAACCGTTCCAGATCGGAGCAACGACCCACATCGACCTGCGAAGAAGCAGGGCCTACAGATTGTAACATATTATTCAAACATGCGCAGAGTCTGAGGCCTGAAGACTTATTACGAGCGCTGATCCTACAGTCCCATCCTAATATCCATATCGTCGGCACATTTTGGGCACTCATTCCCAATCCTCCCTCCAAATCCTCGGAACTCGACGCAACCCGCACAAAGGGTGCGACCTATACAGCTGTTAGCAAGCGGTTCTCGCTGCCATATTTTTAAGAACAGAACGGTGCGCTTACCACATTCCACAAATACAGCGATCTTGCATCTGTCCTCTGCCTCCCCACTGTTGTCTGGATGCTGAGCACATACTTCAGCGTCTCGAGCACACGGTATATAGTCGAGCTTGATGGAGTGCAAGCATTCGTCGTGATGAATGCAGGCGAGTTGCGCAACGGCATTGGGGGAGAGGGGGAGGGACATGAAGATGCATATTCCGCAGACAATCTGTGCACATGGTCAGTTAGGTCTAGATCTTGTAGGTCGGCAGTGGACAACAAAGAGAACGTACCTGACCACATTCACGGAAAAGCCATCTCGCCCCCGCTTGTCCCCGGTTCCGAGCTTTCGGTAGCACCATGTGAAATGCTGTGGGTTGGGTATGACATTTTGAGGAAGAGGCAGGGAGGGATGTTGGTGTAGTGCCGGAGGAGCGTCTTGAAGAAGTCGAGGTTGATCTCGAGGTGAAAGAGGCTGTTTTGAAGGCAGAAGAGGTAGGAGACCGTTATACAGAGGTTGATGTTGATCCAGAGATGGAAGTGGTAGAGGAGCTGGCGCATGTAGTGTAGGCAACCCCCAGCTGCCCATGAGAAGCGCTCTCCGCCGTATGGAACGTCTGCTGTAACCCAGGTGTCACTGGCGGCGTGCTCGGAACAGCACCATGTGGGATCCAGGGGATGGCGAACTCAGGCATACCCTGCGGACGCAACAGGTTCGCAATCCATATTATGCCCTCGATGAATTCGGGCTCCGCTTTGAACTATCCATCTAACATCGTGCGGTCATCTACGTAAATGCGCATCGAATTCTCTAGCGCCTAGACAACGTCAGGACAAGCAGTCAATTTAAGGGGATACATACCTTACGGTCAGTGACCAGTTCACATAGCCTGGCCTTGTGCTCCTTGGCCCGCTCGTACCACGCCTCTCTGCGTTCCGGCGTCGGCGAATCGTAGAGCTCAGAGCTGCTTCGGTTTCCAGCCCATTTCCTCTGCCACTGGCGTGACATCAGAGGGTCGGGATCGGGGGATGAGGCTCTTCGGCGTTTTCGGCCTGCCATGGTAAGTAGTGGAACGTCGATGGGAGCGCACAGTGCCGTCGCCGGCAGCGGCCTCGGCGAGCGGTGAGCGAAGATGATGAGGAAGAGGAGGCGGGGCGGGGCGAAAGACGAGCAAAAGCATGGAAGAGACTGAGATATATTGGAGTCTTTGGGAAATGAATCCCGCGAAGCGCACCGACCGTGGCGTCTGCTCATCACGACCGCGTCTCCTTCGCCTCCTTGCCAGCTTCTCTTCATGGCGGGTATCCAGACCTACAAGTCTTTGCTAGAACCCGGTCCAACTCATGTCAAAAGTCATGGGACGGCCTGTACCGCTCTCGCTCTTTACCAGACCTGGCAACAAGTAAGCCAAACAAGCTCTCGGAGAGAGCTTGTTTGACTTGATTCTCGAGCTCTAATTGGCTTGTTTGGCTTGATTTGTTAGGAATTTCGCTCTAGCTTGTTTGATTAGCTTGTTTATAGCTTGAAAAGCTTAGCAGATAAATTAAACGGTCACGTGCCGTCGTTAAGGTTACTGTACAGAGTCGCTAATTGACTTAGGGGCTTTCCTAGAGCCCCTAAGAGGCTTTTGCGAGGCGTTAAGCCAAGGCGCTTCTAGCTCTAGAGGCTCTGTAGAGTAGAGAGCAGATTAGGCTTTATACTTAGACGTCGTACTTTAAGGAGATTCCTAAGCTCTAAGAAGGTCCTCTTATAATTAGTAGCTACTGCGGGTATACTTAGTATATTAAGGGCGAAGCGTAAGAGTATAGAGTACTATTTAGCCTTTGTTAACTAGTACTGTATAGAATTAACAGCTAATAAGTAGCTCTCTAGAAGAGCTAGTTTAGCTCTCTAGCTATTAAACTTATTATCTAACTTCTAATTAGACTTTATAGCTTATAAAGTAGCTCTTATAAAGTTAGCGCGATTAGCTGCGTAGCTAAGTTAGGCTTTTTTTAGCATAGGTAGAGACTTTTAAGTACTTTCTATAGAGCTCTTAGAGTTTCTAAAGGCTTTCTAGATAAGTTAAAAATTATAGTAGCTTTCTTTAAGCTAGCTAGTATAAGAGTAAGAGCTATAGAGAAGCTCTAAGTAATTATTAAGAACTCTCTAAGCTAGCTTAAAATAGTTCTTATACTATAGGTAGAGCCTTAAAGCTACGTAATACACTAGAGAGCTCTTTAGTTTAGCGTAATAGTTAGAGATTTTTGTAAGAGCTAGTTAATAGTTAATTTTTACGTAATTCTTAGAGGTATTAGAATTATTAAAATTAACGTTAGCGTGTCTCTTAGTAATATTTATAAGCTAGTTAACTAGCTAATTAAAGGTTATAAGAACTTTATATATAGCTCTAGAAGTACTAGCTTTTTCTCTACCTTTAAAAAAGAAAGTAGCTTCTTTAAAGAGCGATAGAAGCTATATATACTTAGAGATAGTTATCTAGTTCTTTCTAGTAAGACTATCTTTCTTAATAAATAGTTATAGCTTTTTTCTAGAGTTGTTATTAACTCTATAATAGTATTTAGCTATCTCTTATTAATACTTATTAGTTTTATATACTATATAATTATTAAAAGCATTACGTAGTTTTATTACTCTAGTAAAGTAATTATAGTAGAAGTTCTAGTAAGTCTTAATAGGCTTTACTAGTTTAAGTATAGTAGCTATAAAGTCTCTAGAGTAACTATTAGAGTCTCTCTAAAAGTTTTCTAGAAGCTAGTAAGCTTATAAAGTATATATAGATAAGATAACGTTAAGTAAAATCTTTAAAGAGCTAGCTCTTTACTACTTTTTTATAAAGCTCTTTTTATTCTAAATATTCTTCTTAGAGTTATTAAAAGTATTATAATTCTTACTAAATATAACCTATTACGTGCTAAGGTTAACTATATAGTAGAAGTAGTATAGTTACTAATAGTAAGTATTAAAGTTATACTTTTTAGCTAGAGCTTCTATTATAATATTATTATTAGTAGTATTATTAAGAATAGAGTAGCTAAGACGCTATAAAATTATCTTAAAAGCTTAGAGCGTATTTTCTATAATAGAGGTAATATTATTACTTAAATACTAGCTAAGTAGTAATAGAAGCTCTAGAATATAGTTCTAGAGTACTTCTATAAAGTCTAGATAGTATATATAGATTCTAGTAAGAGCTCTTTTACTACTTATTAAAGTCTAATTATTAAATAAGATATATATAACGTACTTTATTATCGAACTATCTATATTATTAAACTGCTTATAATTTCTTAGCAAGAAAAATTAATAAGAAATTTATAAGTTTTTCTTAAATAACTATATAAAAACTTAATATATTTTTATAAAAATATATATATATATTCTTTATAGCATATTACACCTAATACTAAAGTTACACTAAGATATATTACGTAATTAAAAAGCTATACGTATTTAACTAACTTTTAAGAAAAAATCTACTTTACTTCTAGTAAGTAGTATTATATCTCTATAATAATATATAAAACTTATAGTATATAGTATCTATAACGTAATAAAGGTTTCTAGAAAATTTCTATAGGGCTAGCTCTTCTAGGTATAGCGTAATAAGAGATAGAAGTTAGAAAAATATCTTCTTAGAGCTTTCTTCTTCTAACTATATATATATTATTAATCTAGCTCTATAAACTTATTATTTTATATATTATAGTTAGTTTTAACTATATAGAGCTTATTAACTAATAATATAATAGCTCTAAGTTGTAATAGTTTAACTCGGCTCTAACTTAGTGCTTCGGCTCGACTCGGCTCCGCCTAAGTTACATGACTCTGCCTAGCGCCTTGGCGCCTTGGCACCTCTGTATATAGAGCCTCTTAGAGTATTCTTCTACTTCTTACCTTTAGATAGCTAAATTTAACCTAACCTACTCTACTAGTACCTCTTATTCTTATAGCTTATAGAGACTATGCTATCTATAGCTAACTTACCTAGCTAGGTGTTCTAGAACGCTTATAGTAGTAGAGACTATAAACCTAGCTCTTATATTATCTAAAGGTTAATACCTCTTTAGCTAGAGACAGTAGTATAATATCTAGCTAAACTAAGTAGCCTTATTAAGAAGTGTTTACTAATAGCTAATACTAAGAATTAGAGCTATAAGAGCCTAGTTACTTACTCTAAGAATCTATTAATATACTAATTAATTACTTATCTCTTTAGTACTATATAAGACTACTAGTAGATCTAGTTAGTAGTAGAAAGATACTAGTACTAAGCTAAAGAGAGCTATTAAAAGCTCTATATATAGAAGAACTTCTATAGAACTTCTACGTATAGAAACTCTTCTTCTCTTTTTATAAATTATAAAAAATTAATAATTTTCTACTCTACTAGTAGAGCTAATAATCTTTCTACTCTACTAGTAGAACTAATAACTAGCTACTCTACTAGTAGCTAAATACCTCCCCTCTTTACTTCTTTCTTAATTAAAAAGCTAAACAAATCTAAACACTATAGAAGAACTTTTGCAAAGCTAATTTAGAGGTAGAATCTTAGCTCTATAATACCTCTTTACTCTAATAGTTCTTAAATCTAGAGTAGCGAACCTACTAGTAGAATATACTAACTAATATTTTTATTATAAAAACTCTATTTAGTAATACAACGTAATAACTAATAAGAATTAAAATAATAACTTTAACTAGAAGCTTATAAGGCTTTACTAGAGCTTAGTAATACTAGAGCTATTATTAGCCTTAGATTTATATATACTCTCTACCTCTACTAAAGAGCTTTAAGAGCTCTTTCTAGAAACGCTAGCTAAAATTATTAATAAAATAGTTAGCTACTTATATATATAATAGATATATAAATAATAAATTTATATATATTACTAGATTACTACTAATACTTTTACTAAAAGAAATAATATATATAAGAGATATTAGATATAGACTACTACTCTAGCTAAAAAAGACGCTAAAATCTAGTAACTATAAGCGTAATTAATCTACTCTAGAGACTAGATACTACTTACTACGCTAGTTTAACGCGTAACGCGTTTCTCTATAATACTAATTATACGCGATTTAAGCACGTTACTACTAGAGAATTTAATCTTAGGTTCTTATCTTTCTATATACTAGCTAGCTATACCTCTAGCATTATAAGCGCTAGAGAGCTAACTAACGCGCTCTACTAAGTTTCTAGATTTACTCTTATTATTAGATAGTAAGAGTATTATCTTTAAGTAGTAGAGAGATAGCTTATATAATAAACTTTAAGTAAACTAGAATTAGTATACTAGAGATATACTAGAGAATACTAAGAAAACTATTATTACCTATATTTATATATAAACTAAAGAAAACATATACTAGACTCTATTAGTAATACTATATACTATTAAGAATAGTAGTATAGTAGTTTTTTATAATTATATTTTTAATTAGCTAGAGAGAAGCTATAGAGATCTATATAAGAGGCTAAATGCTTACTATAATTTCTAAAAGCTTTATTACTAAAGCGCTACTAACTTTACCTACTTCTAGAATAATTTCTTCTATCTTACCTAGAAGCGCTAGCTTCTAGTAGATTAATAGGTAGAAAAGTTTTATAAAAAGCTACTAGAGAATATACGCACGTAGTTAGGTATATACTAATATTAATATGTTAATAACTATAATTACTATATAGATCTTACTTAAGATCTTACTTAAAAGCTTACCTTTAAAGAAGCACGCGTTACTACTAGAAAGGCTAATATAAGAGCTAGGTTCGCGGTCTCTACTACTATAAGCGCCTCTAGAATACCTAGCTAGGTAAGTTAGCTACAGGTAGTACTGTCTCTACAAGCTATAAGAATAAGAGGTGCTAGTAGAGTAGGTTAGGTTAAATTTAGCTATCTAAAGATAAGAAGTAGAAGGCTACTCTAAGAGGCTCTATATATAGAGGTACTAAGTGCTAAGGCGCTAGGCTAGGTTACGTAATAGAATTACGTAACCTAAGGTTATATAACCTAAGGTAAATTCTAAACTAGACTATTATATTACTCTCTCTTATAGAGAGAGCTTATTCTTAAGCTCTAAAATACGCCTTCTAGATCTCTCTTCTTCTAAAACTCTCGCGTTATACTCTTAACTATCTCTTTTAGCTTATAGTAAGCGTATTCGTGTTAGTTTTAAACTAGAAGCGTTTTTACAGCTACTACCTTTCTTCTAGTCGCTCTATTCTTATAGAGATTTAAGCTAGAAGGCTTGTTTTCGTATCTATAGAGTAGCTTTATTATAGGCTCTTTTCTTAGTAGCGCCTTCGCGTTACTCTTATGTCTTCTACTCTTGCGAGTTTTAAATTCTCTACTATCTTCTCTAGAGTCTCCTCTTTTTTATACGCCTTAATCTAAGTATCTAATTGTAATAGTAGCTCTAGCTTATCTAGGTATACTACGTAAAAGTCTCTTACCTTATAGAGAGCGTTAATAAAGCCTATAGTATTATACTAGGTAGAGTTAGAATTATAAGTAACCTATATAGCGCGGTATTAAAGGCGATTTTAATAAAGACGGCTATCTAGAATTTTATATATAGGCTATTCTAAATTACTATTTACTTTAATAGATAGCTACTTAGGCTCTACCTACTCTAGCAATAGCTCTAAAGCTTTTTATAGCTAATTAGCGTAAAAGACGTTATATATACGTATATACGTAGGTAGCTAGAGTTAGAAAAAGTAACTCTTTATAGTAATAATTAGGTAAGAGCTATATATCTATTAATTAAGCTTTATACTAGACTAATTTATTAAAAAGCTACAAGGTTTAACGTAGATAAGGTTGCCTACTATAAAATTAGGTTCTTAGCGTTTTTTGTTTGCTTAGAGCGCCTACCTAGCTTACGCTTTTGTAATATTACCTTATACGATTTTAGTAGCTTTTTTTACGGCGTTATATTACTTCTTAGCAAAATTCTAAGCTTTCTAGCGTAATAGACGCTTACGTAGAGTAGAGGCTTTTATTTTATATTTCTTCTAGTTCTAGTAGTATATTAGCTTATATCTAAATTTAATTTTATACGCTATTAGTTCTATAGTTTTATATAGTAACGTAGCTTATACCTAGTCTATATAGAGTAGAAGGTCTAACTAATTATTCTAGTAGTAGTTAATAAATAGACGTAGACGCTAATTAAAATATTAATTAATAATCTCTATATTTCTATTAGTTTATAAGTAGTACGTAGTAGAGAGCTTCTACTTAATTTCTATAAGCTAATAGAGCTTATCTATAAAGGTAGAGGTAAACTATAGACTATAATTTAATATAATAGATCTAGAAGAACTATATATACGCTAGATATATTAGTAATATAGCTTTATAGTACGCTAAGCTATAATTTTCTTATAGTAGAGTAAAGAGAAGCTTTACTTACTTAGCTAGTCTATAATAACGTACACGTAGTTAAATTCTTTCTTATTTAAGAGGAAGCTCTTAAAATCTATAGAGACGTTCTACTAAGCCCTCTTAGAGATAGGTAAAGGCTTTAGAAGACCTAGCGTCTTATTTTATAGAGCGTAGCTCTAGTAGTAAGCCTTATATACTACTACGTACGTATTAACGTCTTCTTATATACCTAGCTAGTAATATTAATCTTATAGTAACTAGATAGTTTTTCTTTATTCTAGGTAGGTAGTTACCTAAGTAGTATATACGGCGCGTATTAGATATATTTATAAGTAGTTAATAGTAGAGACTATTAATTAATTCTAATAGGTTAATAAGCTGTCTTCTATTTTCTAGGTAGAGCCTAATATAGTAGCTTTTTCTTAAGCTAGCTATAGAGAGTTATCTAATTAGTTAGCTATAATAACCTAATTAATTATAGTATATAGATTCTTAGTAGAGAGTACCTCTATAAACGTATTAGTAGCAGCGATTTCTATAGCACTACTAGCTAATCTCTAAGTAGCTAGAACTAATAACTTACCTAATAATTACTTAATAGCTAAGAGGCTAATTTACTTCTTGCTTAGAAAAGCTCTTGTATAGGTGGCGTGATTCTTCTTCTTTTAGGTCTTAAGCTCTTCTTACTTTTATAATAACGCGTCTGCTACTATATTAGCTAAACCTAGTTAATAGGTAAGCTTAAGGTTATAGTTAGTAATGTTATTTACCTAGTAGATCTACCTAGTAGTAAGTTTCTACTTAGTAGTAAAGTACTCTAAGGCTTAGTAGTTAGTTAATACTATAAAAGGTTCTAGATCTTATAAGCTAATTAGCTAGCTTCTCTACTTCTATACACTAAGAATAACTACTAGTATTTCTTTGTTATAAATACTATAGTTTATCTAGATAGTATTTATTATCTTGCTAAAGAAAGCTACTAGTCTCTAAATACCATCTTCTTAAAGCTATAAAAGAACTCTAGTAACTATACTATCTAATACATCTATTTCTACTCTCGTGTAGTAATAGAGAGAGTAATAAGCTAATATAGTATTAGATAGTATAAGATTCTTAACCTACTAAAATGCTATAAGCTTAATTTCTCTAAAGGTATACTATACTCTCTATTTTAGTAGCTTAGTAAGAGAGCGGACGATTTAGCTATAATTCTTTAAGAAGGCTTAGTAGAAATTATAGAAACCTAGAAATAATTAAAGGCTCTTAAGAGTTATAGATATAGGCTAATTCTAAATAGTAGTAATCTTCTTAGAGTTCTTCTAGATTCTATTAGTACTTATAATTAATTCTAGAAACTTAGTGCTTTTAATAGTAAATTTAGATTTCTTAATATCTACTTATAACCTAGCTTTATATAATTAATTAAGTACCTAAGTAATATAGGCTTTATACTTAAGTAGATTCTCTAAATAAATAAGAATATTATTAATATATACTATATAGAAATTATCTAGTAAGCTCTATAATACCTTATTAATATATTACTAAAAGGTAGTAGAGCTATTATAGAGGCTAAAAGGTAGAACTTAATACTTATAGTTACTATACTACGTGTAAAAAGACGTTAGGTTCTCTACTAACTTATTAAGCTAGATCTAGTAGAAAGCTTACCTTACGTCTAACTTAGTAAAGATCTTAGCGCGTAATAGACGTGTAAGTGTTTTCTAGATAAGGGGGATAGAATAGGCGTCTTTTTTTATAATAGCGTTAAGCTTTTAATAGTTAACGTAGAACCTCTATTCTCTACCTAGCTTTTTAGTAAATAGAACTAGTAACGTATACAACGTATTACTATAAATAATAAAGCTATAATAAAGATAGTTCTCTAGATAATTACGTACTAACTATAGATACTCTAGTAATATACTATAAAGAGAACTATTTATTAAGGTATTTTCTACTATAAGCTTAATATTATAATCTATACTCTCTCTATATAGTAGTAGAGTATTAGAATTCTTTTTTAAGAAATAGGCTATAGTCGCGCTAGTATATTCTAGAGATAGAAGCTTTTTAGTAACTAGTTAGTAGAGTTTCTTCTCTAAATTAGCGACTAGAGTTTTCTTTCTATTAGTAATAAGCTAATTAACCTTATAGACACTAAGGTACCTAATTATAGTATCTTTTTAACGCGCGTTAATTATAAAGGTAGCTACGCTAATTATATTAATGTTAAGCCTAGCCTTTAAGCATGTTTCCTGCAAAATAGATAGCTTTTTTAGCTTATAGAGTAACTTAGCAGGCAAGTTAAGATTCTTAAGCTACCTGTCTATTTTGCGTAGGTTTTCTTAAAGCTTCTAGCGTTATAATTCTCTCTTCTCTTATTATATTACTCTTAGCTTTTCTACTACTAATATTAGAGCGTTATAGTAATTAGTATTAGCTTAGTAAGCTACTTAAGCTTTAGTAGTAGATTAAGAGAATTATATAGAAATAAACGCGTCGCGTTTATAATTAATTAACTAATTAGAGTCTAGCTATATTAGTACTTACTACTTATAGTTAACCTAAACGTTAACTTCTTTAAGTAGCTTATAACTAATTATTATATTATAGTAGCTAGTATTATAATATATAAAGTAAGTATAAATTTAGTAGCTTTCTAGTACTAGATTAGCTTTAAAATACTTATCTACTTAGCTATTAGGCTACCTATTATACTTAGTAAGGGAGATTAGTTCTATACGCGCTAGCTTAACGTAGAAGTTTTTTCTAAGAGTTTAAAGGTACTTTAGGTGTACTAAGACGTAGCTGCCCGCTTCTATATTAATTAAGCCTCTAAGCTTAATTATAAGGCTATTTATAGAGATTTAGTAGAGTAGAGTAAACGTAGAACTACTAAATAGCTTTTCGCGTAGATTAATTACTCTAGTAGGTAGCTCTAGAGAGAAGACTTCTTCTAGAGCTAGGCTTTTTCTAAATTATTAGATTTATATTCTAACGTGTTATTCTTAGATACTTACAGCTCTACAAGCTTTATAGGCTTCTTTTCTAGATTAACGTTTTTAATAGCTTTCTACGCGGTAGAAGCTCTAGAGTAATTACAGCTTAGATAGCTAGATTAGTAATATTAAAAATAGGTAACTAGCTTCTAAATTACTAGAGCTTTATTAAGTACTAGAAAACCTAGAAGAGCTAGAGGCGCGCGTTATAGTATTAACGCGATTACGTTATACTTTTTAGTCTTCTTAGTAGTAACGCGTACTTCTCTAGAGGTAAGCTCTTAAGTAAAGTCTTAAGTAAGGTTTATATAGTAATTATAGTTATTAACGTATTAATATTAGTATATACCTAACTACGTACATATATTCTCTAGTAGCTTTTTATAAAACTTCTCTACCTATTAATCTACTAGAAGCTAACGCTTCTATATAAGGTAGAAGAAATTATTCTAGAAGTAGGCGAAGTTAGTAGCGCTTTAGTAATAAAGCTTTTAGAAATTATAGTAAGCGTTTAGCTCTTTATATAAGTCTTTATAGCTTCTCTCTAGCTAATTAAGAATATAATTATAGAAAACTACTACGCTACTATTCTTAATAGTACGTAGTATTACTAATAGAGTCTAGTACGCGTCTTCTTTAGTTTACGTATAGATATAGGTAATAATAGTTTTCTTAGTATTCTCTAGTGTATTTCTAGTATACTAATTTTTGTTTACTTAAAGTTTATTATATAAGCTATCTCTCTACTACTTAAAGGTAATACTCTTACTATTTAATAATAAGAGTAGATCTAGAAACTTAGTAAAGCGCGTTAGTTAGCTTTTTCGCGCTTATAATGCTAGAAGTATAGCTAGCTAGTATATAGAAGAGTAAGAACCTAAGATTAAATTCTCTAGTAGTAACGCACTTAAATTACGTATAATTAGTGTTATAGAGAAACGCGTTACGCGTTAAACTAACGTAGTAGATAGTATTTAGTCTCTAGAGTAGGTTAATCGCGCTTATAGTTACTAGATTTTAGCGTCTTTTTTAGCTAGAATAGTAGCCTATATTAGATTTTTCGCGTATACGTTATTACTCTTAGTAAGAGTATTAGTAGTAATCTAGTAGTATATATAGATTTATTATTTATATACCTATTATATATATAATTAGCTAACTATTTTATTAATAATTTTAGCTAGCGTTTCTAGAAAGAGCTCTTAAAGCTTTTTAGTAGAGATAGAGAGTATATATAAACCTAAGGCTAATAATAGCTCTAGTATTACTAAGCTCTAGTAGAGCCTTATAAGCTTCTAGTTAAAGTTATTATTCTAATTCTTATTAGTTATTACGTTGTGTTACTAAACAGAGTTTTTATAATAGAAATATTAATTAGTATATTCTACTAGCAGGTTCGCTACTCTAGATTTAAGAACTATTAGAGTAAAGAGGTATTATAGAGCTAAGGTTCTACCTCTAGATTAGCTTTGTAAGAGTTCTTCTATAGTATTTAGATTTGTTTAGTTTTTTAATTAAGAAAGAAGTAGAGAGAGAAGGTATTTTACTACTAGTAGAGTAGCTAGTTATTAGCTCTCTAGGCGGTATAGAGAATTATTAATTCTTTGTAATTTATAAAGGGGGGAGAGTTTTTACACGTAGAAGTTCTATAGAAGTTCTCTTATACATAGAGCTCTTAATAGCTCTCTTTAGCTTAGTGCTAGTATCTTTCTACTACTAACTAGATCTACTAGTAGTCTTATATAGCACTAAAGAGACAAGCGATTAATTAGTATATTAATAGATTCTTAGAGTAAGTAACTAGACTCTTATAGCTCTAATTCTTAATATAGCTATTAGTAAATACTTCTTAATAAGGCTACTTAGTTTAGCTAGATATTATGCTACCGTCTCTAGCTAAAGAGGTATTAACCTTTAGATAATATAAGAGCTAGGTTTATAGTCTCTACTACTATAAGCGTTTCTAGAATACCTAGCTAGGTAAGTTAGCTATAGGTAGTACTATCTCTATAAGCTATAAGAATAAGAGGTGCTAGTAGAGTAGGTTAGGTTAAATTTAGCTATCTAAAGGTAAGAAGTAGAAGGCTACTCTAAGAGGCTCTATATACAGAGGTGCTAAGCGCTAAGACGCTAGGCTAGGTTACGTAACAGAATTACGTAACTTAAGGTTATATAATCTAAGGTAAATTCTAAACTAGACTATTATAGCTAAAAAGTATAAAGTAATTATATTAATACTATAACGCGCGCCTTTAGCTCTTCTAGGTTTTCTAGTACTTAATAAAGCTCTAGTAATCTAGAAGCTAGTTATCTATTTTTAATACTACTAATCTAGCTACCTAAGCTATAATTACTCTAGAGCTTCTACTACGTAGAAAGCTATTAAGAACATTAATCTAGAGAAGAAGCCTATAGAGTCTATAGAGCTATAAGTATCTAAGAAGAATATATTAGAATATAAATCTAATAATTTAGAAAAAGCCTAGCTCTAGAAGAAGTCTTCTTTCTAGAGCTATCTACTAGAGTAATAAATCTACGTAAAAAGCTATTTAGTAGTTCTATATTTACTCTACTATACTAAGTCTCTATAAATAGCCTTATAATTAAGCTTAGAGACTTAATTAATATAGAAGTAGGTAGCTACGTCTTAGTATACCTAAAGTACCTTTAAACTCTTAGAAAAAATCTCTACGTTAAGCTATTATATATAGAACTAATCTCTCTTACTAGGTATAATAGGTAACCTAATAGCTAAGTAAATAAGTATTTTAAAGCTAATCTAGTA
>NW_022987217.1:1377724-1381079 GCF_010094035.1 Trematosphaeria pertusa | reverse complement strand
TAGTAGAGACTATAGACCTAGCCCTTATATTATTTAAAGGTTAATACCTCTTTAGCTAGAGACGGTAGTATAATATCTAGCTAAACTAAGTAGCCTTGTTAAGAAGCGTTTACTAATAGCTAATACTAAGAATTAGAGCTACGAGAGCCTAGTTACTTACCCTAAGAATCTATTAACGTACTAATTAATTGCTTACCTTTAGTACTATATAAGACTACTAGCAAATCTAGTTAGTAGTAGAAAGATACTAGTACTAAGCTAAAGAGAGCTATTAAGAGCTTTGTATATAGAAGAACTTCTATAGAACTTCTACGTGCGAAAACCTTTTTCTCTCTCTCTTTATAAATTATAAAAAATTAACAATTCTACTACTCTGCTAGTAGCTAATACTACTCTACCCTACTAGTAGAACTAACAACCTACTACTCTGCTAGTAGCTAAATACCTTCTCTCTTCGCCTCTTTCTTAATTAAAAAGCCGAACAAATCTAAACACTATAGGAGAACTCTCGCGAAGCTAATCTAGAGGTAGGACCTTAGCTCTATAATACCTCTTTACTCTAATAGTTCTTAAATCTAGAGTAGCGAACCTGCTAGCAGAATATACTAATTAATATTTTTATTATAAAAACTCTATTTAGCAACACAACGCAATAACTAATAAGAATTAGAATAATAACTTTAACTAGAAGCTCGCAAGGCTTCGCTAGAGCTTAGTAATACTAGAGCTATTATTAGCCTTAGGTTTATTTATACTCTCTACCTCTACTAAAGAGCTTTAAGAGCTCTTTCTAGAAACGCTAGCTAAAATTATTAATAAAATAGTTAGCTAATTATATATATAATAAGTATATAAATAACAAATCTACATATATTACTAGATTACTACTAACGCTCTTACTAAGAGAGATAATGTATACGCGAAAAATCTAACACAGGCTACTATTCTAGCTAAAAAGAACGCTAAAATCTAGTAACTATAAGCGTAATTAACTTACTCTAGAGACTAGTCTACTATACTAGTTTAACGCGCGATGCGTTTCTCTACAACACTAATTATACGCAATTTAAGCGCGTTACTACTAGAGAATTTAATTCTAGGTTCTTACCTCTCTATATACTAGCTAGCTATGCCTCTAGCGTTGTAAGCGTTGGAGAGCTAATTAATGTGCTCTACTAAGTTTCTAGATCTACTCTTATTATTAGATAGTAAGAGTGTTACCTTTAAGTAGTAGAGAGATAGCTTATATAATAAACTTTAAGTAAACTAGAATTAGTATACTAGAGATACGCTAGAGAATACTAAGAAAACTATTATTACCTATATCTATACGTAAACTAAAGAAGACGCGCACTAGACTCTATTAGTAATACTATAAATAATTAAGAATAGTAGCATAGTAGTTTTCTATAATTATATTCTTAATTAGCTAGAGAGAAGCTATAAAGACCTATATAAGAAGCTAAACGCTTACTATAATTTCTAGAAGCTTTATTACTAAAGCGCTACTAATTTCGCCTATTTCTAGAATAATTTCTTCTACCTTACATAGAAGCGTTAGCTTCTAGTAGATTAATAAGTAGAGAAATTTTATAAGAAGCTGCTAGAGACTATACGCACGTAGTTAGAGATATACTAACGTTAATACGTTAATAACTATAATTACTATATAGACCTTACTTAAGATCTTACTTAAGAGCTTACTCTAGAAGAAGTATGCGTTGCTGCTAGAAAGGCTAAAAAGTGTAACGTAATTGCGTTAATGCTATAACGCGCGCCTCTAGCTCTTCTAGGTTTTTTAGCACCTAATAAAGCTCTAGTAATCTAGAAGCTAGTTACCTATTTTTAATACTACTAACCTAGCTACCTAAGCTATAATTACTCTAGAGTTTCTGCTGCGTAGAAAGCTATTAAGAACGTTAATCTAGAGAAGAAGCCTATAGAGCTCGTAGAGCTATAAGTACCTAAGAATAATACGTTAGAATATAAATCTAATAATTTAGAAAAAGCCTAGCTCTAGAAGAAGTCTTCTCTCTAGAGCTACCTACTAGAGTAATAAACCTGTGTAAAAAGCTATTTAGTAGTTCTACATTTACTCTACTCTACTAAATATCTGTAAACAGCCTTGTAATTAAGCTTAGAGGTTTAATTAATATAGAAGTAGGTAGCTACGTCTTAGTATACCTAAAACACCTTTAAACTCTTAGAAAAAACCTCTACGTTAAGCTATTGCGTATAGAACTTATCCCTCTTGCTAGATATAATAGACGACCTAACAGCTAGGTAGACAAATACTTTAAAGCTAATTTAGTACTAGAAAGCTACTAAATACACACCTACTTTGTGTATTGTAACACTAGCCGCTATAATATAATAATTAGTTACAAGCTACTTAAAGAAGTTAACGTTTAGGTTAACTATAAGTAGCGCGCACTAATATAGCTAGACACTAATTAATTAATTAATTATAAACGTAACGCGTTTGTCTCTACCTAATTCTCTTAATCTACTACTAAAGCTTAAGTAGCTTACTAAGCTAATGCTAATTACTATAACGCCCTAATATTAGTAGTAGAAAAGCTAAGAGTAATATAACAAGAGAAGAGAGAATTGTAACGCTAGAAGCTTTAAGAAAACCTACGCAAGATAAACAGGTAGCTTAAAAATCTTAACCTACCTGCTAGGTTGCCCCGCAAGCTAAAAAAGCTACCTGTTTTATAGAAAACATGCTTAAAGGCTAGGCTTAACGTTAATACAATTAGTGTAGCTACCTTTATAATTAACGCGCGTTAAAAAGATACTATAATTAGGTACCTTAGTGTCTATAAGGTTAATTAGCTTATTACTAATAGAGAAACCTCTACTACTAATCTAGAGAAGAAACTTCGCTAACTAGTTGCTAAAAAGCTTCTATTTCTAGAATATGCTAGCGTAACTATAGCCTATTTCTTAAAAAAGAATTCTAATACTCTGCCGCTACATAGAGAAGGCGTAGATTACGACATTAAGCTTACGGCGAAAAATACCTTAATAAACAGTCCCCTTTATAGTATATTACTAGAGTACCTATAGTTAGTGTAGGACTATCTAGAGAACTACCTTTATTGTGGCTTTATTATCTATAGTGATACGTTATACGCGTTACTAGTTCTATTTACTAAAAAGCTAGGTAGAGAATAGAGGTTCTACGTTAACTATTAAAAGCTTAACGCTATTACAAAAAAAGACGCCTACTCTATCTCTCTTATCTAGAAAACGCTTATACGCCTGTTACGCACTAAGATCTTTACTAAGTTAGACGTAAGGTAAGCTTTCTACTAGATCTAGCTTAATAAGTTAGTAGAGAACCTAACGT
>NW_022987217.1:1373684-1376259 GCF_010094035.1 Trematosphaeria pertusa | reverse complement strand
CTAGCGTGTATATAGCTCTTCTAGGTTAATTATGTTAGATTATAGCCTATAGTTTACCTCTACCTTTATAGATAAGCTTTATTAGCTTATAGAAATTAAGTAGAAGCTCTCTACTACGTACTACCTACAAACTAATAGAAATATAGAGATTATTAATTAATATCTTAATTAGCGTCTACGTCTATTTGTTAACTACTACTAGAATAATTAGTTAGACCTTCTACTCTATATAGATTAGGTACAAGCTACGTTACTATATAAAACTATAGAACTAATAGCGTATAAAATTAAGTTTAGATACTAGCTAATATACTACTAGAATTAGAAGAAGCGTATAATAAAAGCTTCTACTCTACGTAAGCGTCTCTTACGTTAGAAAGCTTAGAATTTTGCTAAGAAGTAATATAACGCCGTAGAAAAAGCTACTAAAATTACACAAAGTAATATTATAAAAGCGTAAGCTAGATAGACGCTCTAAGTAAATAAAAAGTACTAAGAACCTAATTTTATAGTAGGCAACCTTGTCTACGTTAAACCTCGTAGCTTTTTAATAGATTAGCCTAGTATAAAGCTAGATTAATAGATATATAGCTCTTATCTAATTATTACTATAAAGAGTTACTTCTTCTAGCTCTAGCTATCTGCGTATATACGTATGTATAACGTCTTCTACGCTAATTAGTTAAGAAAAGCCTTAGAGCTGTTACTAGGTTAGGTAGAGCCTAAGTAGCTACCTATTAAAGTTAATAGTAATCTAGAATAGCCTGTATATAAAATTCTAGATAGCTGTCTTTATTAAAATCGCCTTTAATACTGCGCTGCATAGGTTGCTTATAATTCTAACTCTACCTAGTATAATACCGTAGGCTTTATTAACGCTCTCTATAAGGTAAGAGACTTTTACGTAGTATATCTAGATAAGCTAGAGCTGTTATTACGATTAGATGCTTAGATTAAGGCGTACGAAAAAGAGAAGACCCTAGAGAAGATAGCGGAGGATTTAAAACCTGTAAGGGTAGGAGATACAAGAGTAACGCGAAGGCGCCGCTAAGCGATTTGAGACCCTGCCGAGCTTATAGCATCGTTTAAGAAGAGAGCTAATAAGAAAGCCGCCCTACTAACGCGGAAACAAGCCTCTTTCTCTCTAGAGAGAAGGAGGTAGCTGTAAAAGCGCTTCTAGTTCGAAACTAACACGAATACACTTACTACGAGCTAAAAGAGATAGTTAAGAACATAACGCGAGAGTTTTAGAAGGAGAGAAACCTAGAAGGCGTATTTTAGAGCTTAGAGACAAGCTCTCCCTATAAGAGGGGGTAATGTAATAGTCTAGTTTAGAATTTACCTTAGGTTATATAACCTTAAGTTACGTAATTCTATTACGTAACCTAGCCTAGCGCCTTAGCGCTTAGCACCTCTGTATATAGAGCCTCTTAGAGTAGCCTTCTACTTCTTACCTTTAGATAGCTAAATTTAACCTAACCTACTCTACTAGCACCTCTTATTCTTACAGCTTGTAGAGACAGTGCTACCTATAGCTAACTTACCTAGCTAGGTATTCTAGAAGCGCTTATAGTAGTAGAGACCGCGGACCTAGCCCTTATAATAAGCTACTTAAAGAAGTTAACGTTTAGGTTAACTATAAGTAGCGCGCACTAATATAGCTAGATACTAATTAATTAATTAATTATAAATATAACGCGTTTATCTCTATATAATCTCTTTAATCTACTACTAAAGCTTAAGTAGCTTACTAAGCTAATGCTAATTACTATAACGCTCTAATATTAGTAGTAGAAAAGCTAAAAGTAATATAATAAGAAAAGAAAGAATTATAACACTAGAAGCTTTAAGAAAACCTACGTAAGATAGATAGGTAGCTTAAGAATCTTAACCTACCTGCTAGATTACTCTATAAGCTAAAAAAGCTACCTATTTTACGGAAAATATACTTAAAGACTAGGCTTAATATTAATATAATTAGCGTAGCTACCTTTATAATTAACGTATATTAAAAAGATACTATAATTAGATACCTTAGTATCTATAAGGTTAATTAGCTTATTACTAATAGAAAGAAAACTCTAGTTACTAATCTAGAGAAGAAACTCTACTAACTAGTTACTAAAAAGCTTCTATTTCTAGAATATACTAGCATAACTATAGCCTATTTCTTAAAAAAGAATTCTAATACTCTACTACTATATAAAGAGAGTATAGATTATAATATTAAGCTTATAGTAAAAAATACCTTAATAAATAGTTCTCTTTATAGTATATTACTAGAATACCTATAGTTAGTATAAGATTATCTAGAGAACTACCTTTATTATAGCTTTATTATCTATAGTAATATATTATACGCGTTACTAGTTCTATTTACTAAAAAGCTAGGTAGAGAATAGAGGTTCTACGTTAACTATTAAAAGCTTAACGCTATTATAAAAAAAGACGTCTATTCTATCTCTCTTATCTAGAAAATACTTATACGTCTATTACGCGCTAA
This sequence comes from Trematosphaeria pertusa, assembly GCF_010094035.1. Classification (NCBI taxonomy): domain Eukaryota; kingdom Fungi; phylum Ascomycota; class Dothideomycetes; order Pleosporales; family Trematosphaeriaceae; genus Trematosphaeria; species Trematosphaeria pertusa. Next base: position 1,373,756 of record NW_022987217.1, on the reverse strand, counting down.
GATCTTTACTAAGTTAGACGTAAGGTAAGCTTTCTACTAGATCTAGCTTAATAAGTTAGTAGAGAACCTAAC
>NW_022987217.1:1359168-1372739 GCF_010094035.1 Trematosphaeria pertusa | reverse complement strand
TCTACTAAGAATCTATATACTATAATTAATTAGGTTATTATAGCTAACTAATTAGACAACTCTCTATAGCTAGCTTAAGAAAAAGCTACTATATTAGGCTCTACCTAGAAAATAGAAGACAGCTTATTAACCTATTAGAATTAATTAATAGTCTCTACTATTAACTACTTATAAACGTATTTAATACGCGCCGTATATACTACTTAGATAACTACCTATCTAGAGTGCTAGAAAACTACCTAGTTGCTATAGAAGTAATATTACTAGCTAGGTATATAGAAAGACGTTAATACGTACGTAGTAGTATACAAGACTTACTACTAAAGCTATACTCTATAAGATAAGACGCTAGGTCTTCTAAAGTCTCTACCTATCTCTAAGAGAGCTTAGTAGAACGTCTCTATAGATTTTAAGAGCTATCTCTCTAATAAGAAAGAATTTAACTACGTATATATTATTATAGATTAGCTAAGTAAGTAGAGCTTCTCTCTTCTCTACTATAAGAAAATTATAGCTTAACGTATAGTAGAGCTATACTACTAATATATCTAGCGTATATATAGTTCTTCTAGATCTATTATATTAGATTATAGTCTATAGTTTACCTCTATCTTTATAGATAAGCTCTATTAGCTTATAGAAATTAAGTAGAAGCTTTCTACTGCGTACTACCTATAAACTAATAGAAATATAGAGATTATTAATTAATATCTTAATTAGCGTCTACGTCTATTTATTAACTACTACTAGAATAATTAGTTAAACCTTCTACTCTATATAAATTAAGTATAAGCTACGTTACTATATAAAACTATAGAACTAATAGTATATAAAATTAAATTTAGATATTAGCTAACGTACTTTACTAGCGAACGCTCTACACTACTAAATACTCTAAAAATGCTAAGCTCTTACTAAATACTACTATCTTATTTAGATTACTCTAACTCTAAGCTACTTAAGATAAATCTAGATAAGCTATCTAACTTAGCTATATCGTCTTTAACTACCTAGCACGTTTACGCGTTATACTCTAGCTTACCGCAGCGTCTATAGCGTTGCTAAGCTAGCTAGCTGTTGCGTACTACTACCTCTTCGCGCTGCTTCTTACTCTTATTCTAATCTATAGCCTCTCTTTAAGCGACTAGCTATAAGCTAGCTTTAATTGTAAGAGTATCGCCTTTCTAAATCTACTTTCTTTTACGCGAATTACGCTTCTTTTTCTATACGTTAGCCGCTTAAAGCTAGGCGACTTTAGACTCTACAAGCACTAGCTAATACGCTATTAGCTTATTACCTTTCTTAAGCTAATTAAGCGACTTAATAATATAAGTTAGTAACAAATTAAGGTGCTACGTAATCTTTCTCTAAATTAGAGTTAATTACAACTTTAATTTAGCAGAATTGCTAGGTGTTTTACACTTCTAGGTAGTAGTATTATTAGTAGAGAGTGTTAGCGTACGTAATTAAACTTTAAGCTTTAATACTACTAAATCTAGGTTAAATAGAACTAAGCTAGCGCCTCTAAATTCTACTCTAATATTATTGTCTATAATTAACGCGTAAAAAGCTACGTAAAACGCGGGCAGAAACTTAGTTTTTGTAATGTAGTTAATATAGCTACGTATTAGAATCTTAACTTAGTAGCTATATACTATCTTTAATAGCGAGAAGTAGCTAACGTTAAGTAGCTATAGAAGGTATAATAAATATACTAGTATATAGAGAGCTATGATTTTGTTCTTCTTATAGTACTATTAGAATTTAATAGAGCTGTAGCTTTTATAGCTATCTAAAATTAGTAGGTAATACACGCCTATAACGCGACTCTTAGTGTACGCGTTAAAGTGCTTTAACTACGTAATACTAACTTTATTTATTATCTAGCCGCTTTTAGAGACAGCTATAACCTAGTTACGCGGTAGCTAGCTACCTTTATACTACGCTAAGAGGTAGTTCTTGCCCGCGACGATAAGAAATAGTAGAACCTGTGTGTCGCCTACTGCCCTCGCTGTTACGATTGCTAAAATCTACTCGCGATTACCTAGTTAAAGGCTCTTTAGTCGCGATTGTCTTTTAAAGCTAGTAACTACTACCTAAGACGATATTATTCCTATTATAAAGCTAGATTTGTCGAAATTATACGTGTCTTTATTAGTAATACCGTACTTCGCCTTTGTATTACTTACTAGGTTAAACTACGCCTAAATAATTGTAGAATCTTCTTGCTTTACTCTCTAATAGTCGTACCTATAATTAAGCTATATTTTAAGCTCTAGACGGCGCGTAACAAAGCGGTTTAGCTAGTTCTTACCTACAACCTTTCTCCCCCGCTTAGTAAGCAGCTAATTAGCTATATCTTAAACGGCAGCAAGCTAGAGGGCAAATTCTCGCGCGTCTAGGTTAAGTATATAGTTAATTATCGCCTACTCTTTGTTTATAGTAAGCTTTGTTAAATTAGGTATCTTTTTACGTCTTTAAGTTACTCTATTATGTTGACGGCGGACTTTCTTCTATAGTACGTTATAGAGAGCTGCAGCGCGTCGTAAGCTTAGCTCTAAGTTTTACTAAATAGCCTAAAGCGCAAGCTATATTTAGGATTCGTCTAAAGTCGATTAGGCGTTTGTAGAGGGCTTTATAATCGAGATAGTAGCATTTAGTAAGGGCTTAGCATTTTTAGAGTGTTTAGTAGTATAGAGCGTTTGCTAGTAAAGTACGTTAGTATACTACTAGAATTAAAAGAAGCGTATAATAAAAGTCTCTACTTTACGTAAGTGTCTCTTGCGCTAGAAAGCTTAGAATTTTACTAAGAAGTAATACAACGCTATAAAAAAGCTACTAAAATTATATAAGGTAATATCGCAAAAGTATAAGCTAGGTAGACGCTTTAAGTAAATAAAAAACGCTAAGAATCTAATTTTACTATAGGTAATCTTATCTATATTAAACCTTATAGCTTTTTAATAGATTAGCCTAGTATAAAGCTAGATTAATAGATATATAGTTCTTACCTAATTATTACTATAAAGAGTTACTTCTTTTAGCTCTAGCTATCTACATATATACGTATACATAACGTCTTTTACGCTAATTAGCTAAGAAAAGCCTTAGAGCTATTACTAGAGTAGGTAGAGCCTAAGTAGCTATCTATTAAAGTTAATAGTAATCTAGAATAGCCTATATATAAAATTCTAGATAGCTATCTTTATTAAAATCGCCTTTAATACTACGCTATATAGGTTACTTATAATTCTAACTCTACCTAGTATAATACTATAGGCTTTATTAACGCTCTCTATAAGGTAAAAGACTTTTATATAGTCTATCTAGATAAGCTAGAGCTACTATTATAATTAGATGCTTAGATTAAGGCGTATAAAAAAGAGAAGATACTAGAGAAGATAGTAGAGAATTTAAAACTTATAAGAGTAGAAGATACTAGAGTAACGCAAAGGCGCTACTAAGTAATTTAAGACTCTACTAAGCTTATAGTATTATTTAAGAAGAGAGCCTATAATAAAGCCGCTTTATAGACGTAGAAACAAGCCTTCTAGTTTAACTCTCTATAAGAATAGAGTAACTAGAGAGAAGGTAGTAGCTATAAAAGCGCTTCTAGTTTAAAACTAATATAAATACACTTACTATAAGCTAAAAGAAATAGTTAAGAGTATAACGTAGAAGTTTTAGAAGAAGAGAGACCTAGAAGGCGTATTTTAGAGCTTAGAGACGAGCTCTCTCTATAAGAGAGAGTAATATAATAGTCTAACTTAGCTCTACCTAAGTTATATAACTCTGCCTAGCGTCTTAGCATAGGCTCTCTATGTATATAGAGAGCTCTTAGAGTATTCTTCTACTTCTTACCTTTAGATAGCTAAATTTAACCTAACCTACTCTACTAGTACCTCTTATTCTTATAGCTTATAGAGACAGTACTACCTATAGCTAACTTACCTAGCTAGGTATTCTAGAGACGCTTATAGTAGTAGAGACTATAAACCTAGCTCTTATAATCTTCTAGCTTGCTACTATTTAAGATATAGCTAATAAGCTACTTACTAAGTAGAGTAAAAAGATAGTAGGCTAAATCTAGCTAAACTACTTTATTATATACTATTTTAAGCTTAAAATATAGCTTAATTATAAGTATAACTATTAGAGAGTAAAGTAAGAAAATTCTATAATTATTTAGACTTAGTTTAATCTAGTAGGTAATATAAAGATAAAGTATAGTATTACTAATAAAGATACGTATAATTTTAATAAATCTAGCTTTATAATAAAAATAATATTACCTTAGATAGTAGTTACTAGCTCTAAGAGATAATTATAACTAAAGAGCTTTTAACTAGATAATTATAAGTAGATTTTAGTAATTATAATAGTAAGAGTAGTAGATAATATATAGATTCTACTATTTCTTATTATTATAAGTAAAAACTATCTCTTAGCGTAGTATAAAAGTAGCTAGCTACTATATAACTAGGTTATAGCTATCTCTAAAAGTAGCTAGATAATAAATAAAGTTAGTATTATATAGCTAAAGTACTTTAATACGTATACTAAGAGTTACGTTATAGACGTATATTATCTACTAATTTTAAATAGCTATAAAAGCTATAGCTTAGTTAAATTCTAGTAGTACTATAAAAAGAATAAAATTATAGCTTTCTATATACTAGTATATTTATTATACCTTCTATAGCTACTTAATATTAGCTACTTCTTACTATTAAAGGTAGTATATAGGCGCTAAGTTAAGAACCTAATATATAGCTATATTAACTATATTATAAAAATTAAGTTTCTACTTATATTTTATATAACTTTTTATACGTTAATTATAGATAATAATATTAGAGTAGAGTTTAGAGGTATTAGCTTAGTTCTATTTAATCTAGATTTAGTAGTATTAAAGCTTAAAGTTTAATTACGTACGCTAATACTCTCTACTAAAAATACTACTATCTAGAAGTATAAAATATCTAGTAATCTTATTAAAGTAAGGTTCTAATTAACTCTAATTTAATTAAAGATTATATAGTACCTTAATTTATTACTAACTTATATTATTAAGTTACTTAATTAGCTTAAGAAAGGTAATAATATTATAAGTAGTATCTAGGCTACTTTAATAGAGTCTAGACTAGGCTAGATTAGTCTAGCGCTATATTAGCTTAGCCTAGATAAGACTAGATTAGCTTAGCGTAGTTATTACAATTATAGAATTAGAAATAGAGTTAACTAGCTAGAATAAAGAAAATAGTAGACTAAGTCTAGAGTTATAAGATAAAAGGTTACGTATAGAGTTATAAAAATAATTAGAACTACGTAACGTAGATTAGATAGATTAAAGAGATCTAGGCCTAATTTATAGATTAGACTCTAATCTAGAAGATCTATATAAGCTAGGTCTTAGTATCTAATCTAGCTAAGATAGTATATATATATAATTAGAAGAAGCTTACTCTCTATAGCTTCTTATAGTTATTACTTTATTTATTAAATTACTACTATAACTTATAATTTATAGTATTATTACCTTTACCTCTTTATTACTAAAGATTCTAGCCTAAAGTATACCTCTTACCTTCTCTTATAATAGTAAGCCTTAGTCTTAGTTAAGAGAATAGCTTATAATAAAATAACTATCTAATGTTAAAGAGTAGAACTATTATATTAATAGTTAGAACCTAATCTAGAAAGGTCTAGACTAGAAAGCTAACTATAGAAGAATAGATTATAGAACTCTAATAAGTTATTATAGTACTCTAGAAAATAAGCGTTTAGTAGGTAGAAGAGCTAGCTATAGTAAAACGCTAGGCCTAAGCTAAGATTACTCTACCTTAACACTTTAATAATAAGAGAGAGAACCTTAATACGTTTCTAGTAGCTATAGAACTCTATCTATAGTATAATACTATAGCGTTTCTATAGAATAAGAATAAGATTCTAGAAGCTATAATAAATATAGAAGAGAAAGCTTTTACGTAAGCTAAACTCTATATATTAGACTAGCTAGAGAATAAGAGTAATATAAAATAGATATAATAGTCTATAGATAAAATCTTTAAAAGCTAGACTAGGTTTACAAAGTACCTTAGAGAAACGTTTAGAAAAGTTAACGTATATAAAGTAGTCTAAAAAAAGCTATTTTAACTATAATAGACTAGATTAGCATTATAATACGTAGCTATATTTAGGTAGCTAAGCGCTTACCTAGACTAGAATAACTTTACGCTAGTAGAACTCTTCTACAAGAGATTAAAGAAGTTAGTTAAAGATAATATTACGCATACTAAATAACTAGAGAATCTAAGTAATATAATAGAAATAGTAGTAAAGATTAATAACTAATAGTATAAATAGAACTTAGAACGTTAATAGAGTAGAGATTACTCTATACTACTAATAGTTAGAACTAAATAACTATAAACTCTATTCTAAGAGAACTCTATAGACCTAGACTAGGTTAAGACTCTATAGAAGAGAAAGCAAACTCTAAGAAATAAAGAAAAGGTATAATACTTTAAGAAAGAACTATACTTAACCTATAGTAAGAAAGAACACTTTATATAAGAATATCTAAAAGAAAAGAAAATAGTTAAGATAATCTAGATAGACTATAATAGTCTTATATAAATAGCATGCTATAATAATAGCTATATAACGTACTAGAGAGATAAGATTAACTTAGAGTAGTATCTAGCTAGAGTCTAGATAATTATACTAGAATACTCTATATACACTAAATACCTTACTCTAGATACTATCTAATAACGTATTAACGCACGATAGTACTAGATATACGCAGAATTCTATAACGTATAGAGCTACTAGTACGTATATTAGAATATTCTATTTACTAATAAAGAATTCTAGAAGACGTTAAACACTCTTAAGAAAGTAGCTAGATTAGTAGAATACCTTATAGATAAAGAAGTGTACTTATATATTTAGAAGATCTACTAGAGCTTCTCTATAAACTACTCTAGAGCTAGAAAAGCTAAGTAGTAGTAACTAAGGTGCGTAGAAAGAGGTAAGCGCTAGAACCTCTTCTATAAAGTATACCTAACTAAGTTATTCTAAGAAAAGAAACTCTCTAGGCTATTTCTATATAACTAGAAAATTAAAGTATAACTATAGTAGAAGCTGTATTAGCTATACAAAGGTAACTACCTAGAATATAACTATATCTACTAGGCCTATTCTTTAGTAATCTATAGCAAAGAAGAAAAAGCCGCGATTAAGATAGCTATTAGTATCTAGAGACTAGATAATAAGAAAATCTAGGTAGCTACATACATAGACCTATACTCTAAGAAAGAAACTAGTAGAATAGTAATACTAGAACTAGTTAAGAAGGTCTATAGTAAAGAATATTACGCTAAACTATAGAACTAGTGTACTATAGAATGCTAATACTATTAGAAATAGTATTAAACTATAGAATAGATAGTCTAGTATTCTAACTACTATACGCTTAACTATAAATAGTACTTTCTAGAATAGAAATACCTATACTATAGAAAAAAGGCTAAGAATAAATATATAAAACTCTACTAGACTATATACTTACTAGAAAGATGCCTAGTATATATAGTAGAAAAGAAATAAGAATTAACACTAGCTACTCTCTTAAGATTAAAAAACTAGTAGACCTCTAAGGTAAAGATCTAGCCTAGAAAGACTCTATTTAGACTATTAGTAAGATTACTACTCTAAAACCTAGAACGCTACACGTAAAAGCTATATTAGAAAATAAGAGGTTTATAGCCTATATAGATAGTAGAGTAGTAAAAACATATATTTCTACTAGCCTAGTAAAACTATAAAATATACTATTTTAAGAAAAATAATAGCTATACTAAGTATAACTTATAGATAACTAGCTACCTACCTTTAGCTAAGAATAGATTTACTTAGAAACTAAGGTATAAGTATTAGATATCTAAAGAATATAGAAATAATAGTTCTATAATATTATAGAACTAGAAAATATAGATATACTTCTAGAGCTAGATTAGCTATAAAGATATAACTCTAATATTAGTTAGATTAGGCTAGAACTCTAAGAAAGGCCTAAAGTAGCATAAAAGGCTAGAGTAAGATACTACCTAAGAGCTTACTAAAAGCTAGAGATAAAGATTAGAAGAATATTTCTAGTAAGTTTAATAAAATATATAAAAAGATAACTCTAAGACGTTAGCGTTATATAGATACGTAAGCTATAACCTAATATAGAGTAACTACTCTAGAAGATTAAGAAAAACTATAAGAAGTTTACGTTATTATTTAATAAATAGAATAATAGCGTTCTACCTAAATATAAACTATAAAACTATAAGATACCTATAGAAGATAAAGCTACGCTAAAACTAGAACTAATATACCTACTTAGCTATAAGTAAAGAGAAAAGCTCTAAAGGTACTTAGAGAAACTTTTATATAAAAAATATATTTAAGAAAGCTAAAGTCTAATAGCCTCGCTAGTACTATTTATACTAAAGAAGAATAGATAGTTAAGACTATATATTAATTACTAATAACTTAACTAGGTAACTTAAAAGAATTACTATCTACTACCTATAATCTTAGAACTTATAGACTAGCTTATAGAAATAAAGTAGTTTACAAAATTTAATATTAGAGAAAGGTACTACTAAATATAAATTAAAAAAGAATATAAGTAGAAAATAGCTTTTAGAATAAAGAAAGGTTTATATAAATATCTAGTTATACTATTTAGACTTACTAACGCACTAGTAACCTTCTAGAGTATAATTAACGCAGCTCTATATAAGTATATAGAAAGGTTTATAATAACCTACCTAGATAATATACTTGTATACTTAAAAGAAGAACTAAAAGAATATAAGAAACACGTATAAAAAACACTATAGAAGTTTAAGAAATATAGACTTCTAATAGCCTCTAATAAGAGTAAGTTCTATTATATAGAAACTAGCTACTTAGAATTCTACCTAACCTAGAAGAGAATTTAGATAGAAAAGAATAAAGTTTAGGTAGTTCTAAACTAGCCTATACTCTAGATAGTAAAAGAAGTATAATTCTTTCTAGAATTTACTAACTACTACTAAAAGTTTATCTAAGAATATTTATAGATTATAATACTACTTATAAAGGTTACTAAAAAAGACTAAGAGTTTAGATAGAAAAGCCTATAATAATAAGCGTTTAAGATACTAAAATAAACGTTTACTACTATACTACTACTATAAACGTTTAATAAAAATAAACTAATATAAGTTAAAATAGATGTATTAGATAGAGCTCTAGAAGTATACCTTAGCTAACCTAGAGAAAACGGTAAATACTAGCTATACTTCTTCTACTTAAGAAAGTTCTTAGTATCTAAACTTAACTATAATATATATAATAAGGAGCTTATAGCTATTATAGTAGTAATAAAGAAATAGAGAATATACTTAGAAGACGCTAAGTATTCTATTAACGTAGTATTAGACTATAAGAACCTTATAGCGTTTATAATAATAAAAACGCTAAACTAATAATAGGTTAGATAGGTAGAGACGCTAGCTACACTAGACTTTACAATTTAATACTAGAAGAGTACTAAAAATAGAGTAGTAGACGCGCTTAGCTAAAAAGCTAACTATATAATAATAGCTAAGAAGAAATATAAAGCTATACTCTACGCTAAACTAGATAGAACTCTAGAGTTTAATAGTCTATAAATTAGCTAAGTTATAGAAATCTAAGACTAATAGAATAATAAACTAGAGCTACCTAATAAATAAGAAAAAAGAGAGGTACTAAAAGCTCTATAAATAGAATTTCTCTAGAAATTCTATAGCATAATAACGTATAAATACTAAGAAATTAAATATACTCTTAAGAGACTATAGCAAGAATATAGGTTCTCTATAATAAAGAAAAAAGTTATAAGAATAGTATAGAAATATATAGAATGCTAATAAAACAAGATAGTTAGATACTAACTATATAGACTACTATAACTATTAGAACTACCTATAGCGCTATAGTAATACGTTACTATAGACTTTATTATAAAGCTACCTAGATTAATTAAACCTATATTATAAAGAAAGTATAATACTATCTTAGTAATTATAGACTAATTTACTAAATACGTATACTTCTATCTAACTAGTAAAACTCTTAAAGCTAAAGAACTAGCCTATAAGGTAAGCTAATAACTATTTAGCTAGTATAGAATACTAGAATAGGTTACTATAGATAAAGATAAGTTATTTATATCTAGATTCTAGAACGTACTACTTAGCTAGATAGAAATAAGTAACTAAATATTAACTAGCTTCTACCTATAGACTAATAGCTAGATAGAATAAATAAACTAAACTCTAGAAGAATACCTATAAAACTACGTTAACTAGAAATAAAATAACTAGGTTAAGCTACTATCTATAGTATAGCTAGTATATAATATAGTAAAATAAGAAACTATAGAGATAACTCTCTATTAAGTATACTATAGCTATAAGGCTAGAATATATAGATTTTTAACGTATATAGCTATAATTTCTCTAAAGGTAGAAGAAAAGAAGCGCTAAATAAGAATAATCTATAGTAGACTATAAAAAATAGTAGAAAGAATAACCTAATAAGTAAATAAGAAAAGAATTAAGAGACTAACCTTTAAAAAGAAGAGTAAAGTTTTTATTTTACAAAAAAACTTACGTACTAAATAATCTAGTAAAAAACTTAACTACTTATAAATTAGACTATTTAAAATTAATAAATAACTTAGACCTATTAGCTTTAGGCTAAAGCTACTACTAATAATATAAATACACTCTATATTCTATAAATCTAAACTTAAGCTAGTACCTAATAATATATTACTTAATAAATAAACTAAGGTAGAACTAGACTAGAACTTTAAGGTTAAGAAAATACTAGAAAAAAGACGTATATAAGGTTAGTAGAAATACTAGATTAGATAAAAAGAATACCTACTAGAGAAAGATACCTAAAAACTACTAGAAAACCTTAGAAACTACTCTAAGAAACTTAAGAAGTTTTATTAGTAGTACTACTTCTAAAGCCTAGAGACTAGAACTCTAGATTCTCTAAACAACCTTAGTTAAATAACTAAAGAGAATTAACTAGAGAAATAGAAGGTTATAGCTATAAGAGCTACTATATCTTATACTCTAACTACTTTAACTTCTTAATATTAGCTAGGTTCTTTAAAAGTAGTGCGTTGCGACAACGCTATACTAGCTCTAACTACTTTTATAAGTACTTACTACGCGTATTTATAGACTACTAGAATTTACCTAGAGACGCCTTCTAGAAATAAAGGTAATCTAGCTTTATATAAAGATAAATTAACTCTATCTACTAAGTCTTAGCAAGGCGCTTTGCCTTAAGACTAGCCTTAGACTACTAAGAACGTAAATTAGCTACTAGCTAATCTAACTTCTCTACTTTTTTCTAATCTAATACCTTGTTATAGAACTAGTTCTTTAGTAGGTACTTAGAATAATAACTAGAAGATACCTCTATAACGTAATATAGATTATAGAAATAGTAAGCGCTATAAAGATTATTAGATATATTAACGCTAGTACGTAGAATAAGGTTAGTATAGTAATAATAATAAACTATTAAAAACTTAGTACACGTATAAGGGCTAGGTCTATAGTCTCTACTACTATAAGCGCCTCTAGAACACCTAGCTAAGTAAGTTAGCTGTAGGTAGTACTGTCTCTATAAGCTATAAGAATAAGAGGTACTAGTAGAGTAGGTTAGATTAAATTTAGCTATCTAAAGGTAAGAAGTTAAGAAAAGGCTCTAAGAGGCTCTATATACAGAGAGGCTAAGCGCTAAGACGCTAGGTTAGGTTACGTAATAGAATTACGTAACCTAAGGTTATATAACCTAAGGTAAATCTCTAAACTAGACTATTATATTACCCCCTCTTATAGAGAGAGCTTGTCTCTAAGCTCTAAAATACGCCTTCTAGGTTCTTCTTCTTCTAAAACTTCTACGTTATACTCTTAACTATCTCTTTTTAGCTTATAGTAAGTATATTTATATTAGTTTTAAACTAGAAGCGCTTTTATAGCTACTACCTTCTCTCTAGTTACTTTATTCTCTATAGAGCCTATTACTATTAGAGAGAAAGAGGCTTATAAAGATTTAAACTAGAAGGCTTATTTCTACGTTTATAGAGTAGCTTTATTATAGACTCTCTTCTTAAATAATACTCTAAGCTTAGTAGAGTTTTAAATTACTTAGTAGCGCCTTTACGTTACTCTAGTGTCTTCTACTCTTACAGGTTTTAAATTCTCTACTATCTTCTCTAGAGTCTTCTCTTTTTTATACGCCTTAATCTAAGTATCTAATTATAAGAGTAGCTCTAGCTTATCTAGGTATACTACGTAAAAGTCTCTTACCTTATAGAGAGTATTAATAAAGCCTATAGTATTATACTAGGTAGAGTTAGAATTATAAGTAACCTATATAGCGTAGTATTAAAGACAATTTTAATAAAGATAGCTATCTAGAATTTTATATATAGGCTATTCTAGATTACTATTAACTTTAATAGGTAGCTACTTAGGCTCTACCTGCTCTAGTAATAGCTCTAAAGCTTTTCTTAACTAATTAGTATAGAAGACGTTATATATATATATATACGTAGGTAGCTAGAGCTAGAAGAAGTAACTCTTTATAGTAATAATTAGGTAAAGGCTGTATATCTATTAATCTAGCTTTATACTAGACTAATCTATTAAAAAGCTATAAGGTTTAATATAAATAAGATTATCTATAGTAAAATTAGGTTTATAGCGTTTTTTATTTACTTAGAGCGCCTACCTAGCTTACGCTTTCGCGATATTACCTTATGCGATTTTAGTAGCTTTTTTTACGGCGTTATATTACTTCTTAGCAAAATTCTAAGCTTTCTAGCGTAAGAGACGCTTATATAGAGTAGAGGCTTTTACTATATACTTCTTCTAATTCTAATAGTATACTAGCTAATATCTAAATTTAATTTTATACGCTATTAGTTCTATAGTTTTATATAGTAACGTAGCTTATATCTAATCTATATAGAGTAGAAGGTCTAACTAATTATTCTAGTAGTAGTTAACAAATAGACGTAGACGCTAATTAAGATATTAATTAACTATCTCTATATTTCTATTAGTTTATAAGTAGTACGTAGTAGAGAGCTTCTACTTAATTTCTATAAGCTAATAGAGCTTATCTATAAAGGTAGAGGTAAACTATAGGCCGTAATCTAATATAATAAACCTAGAAGAACTATATATACGCTAGATATATTAGTAATATAGCTTTACTATATACTAAGCTATAATTTTCTTATAGTAGAGTAGAGAGAAGCTCTACTTACTTAGCTAATCTATAATAACGTACACGTAGTTAAATTCTTTCTTATTAGAGAGGAAGCTCTTAAAATTTATAAAGACGTTCTACTAAGCTCTCTTAGAGATAGGTAGAGGCTTTAGAAGACCTAGCGTCTTATTCTATAGAGTATAGCTCTAGTAGTAAGCCTTATATACTACTATATACGT
>NW_022987217.1:1358742-1359158 GCF_010094035.1 Trematosphaeria pertusa | reverse complement strand
AGACCTAGCGTCTTATTCTATAGAGTATAGCTCTAGTAGTAAGCCTTATATACTACTATATACGTGTTAACGTCTTTCTATATACCTAGCTAGTAATATTAATCTTATAGTAACTAGGTAGTTTTCTAGTATTCTAGATAGATAGTTACCTAAGTAGTATATATAGCGCGTATTAAATATGTTTATAGGTAGTTAATAGTAGAAACTATTAATTAATTCTAATAGGTTAATAAGCTATCTTCTATCTTCTAGGTAGAGCCTAATATAGTAGCTTTTTCTTAAGCTAGCTATAGAGAGTTATCTAATTAGTTAGCTATAATAATCTAATTAATTATAGTATATAGATTCTTAGTAGAGAGTGTCTTTATAAACGTATTAGTAGCGGTAATTTCTATAGTACTACTAGCTAATTTCTA